>NC_056741.1:1281458227-1281508227 GCF_019279795.1 Protopterus annectens | reverse complement strand
CGCAAGACTGTATGCCTGTGTGTATGTGCCAAAATTGGTGTGGCAGTAATTCATATGAACAACTAGCAACTTCATGGACCCCACACAGACTATATAGAGACTAACATGATAGCAAACATATATATAAAACTGTATGCAGCCTTTGCCTACTTTCCACCACCATGCTCAGTTGCAGAGTTTGGCAGCTGCTCCAATGATATAACAGCAGTCATCCAACCTCAAAAATCCAAAAGTAAAAGACCATAGTTAGTTAGTGATTTAAACCCATCTGTAATGAACTTAGTTAAACTGTGAACAGCAGAAATGAAAGTCAGCAAAAAGGAATGGAACACATTTTGCAGTGAGGAAAGCCCCTCAGTATTTCCTATGTGGGGAGGCTAAGCCATCCCACCCCCACTATCTAAATTTTCCACCTTTGAAATTGTGCAGCCTTGGAGTAGAAATATTTAAATTGCAGAGCTATAAGGGATGCAGGCTACCACATGGTTGCTACTGGAAAAGCTTACCTTAGTAATTTCCAATGTCTTTCTCACGTTGTCAAGTTCAGCTTTATTCCATTTAGATCACTTTTTTCTTCACTTTCAAGAATAGGCAGTAAAGTATCAGTCCGATGTCAAACAACCTTTTAGAAGAGTTTAATCAAAACCTACTTGGAAAGCATTAAAAGGAAACCAAACTAACAATAAAAACGACAACCTGATGCAAATGATGAAAGAAACCACTAGACCAGATAACATAAACAGTAACCTCCCACTTCTTTACCATTTATTAAAAGCCATGTGTCATAAAATGCAGTCTCAGCATTCACTCACCATCAGTTACTGATCATCCCAATAATATATATCCAGAGGTCGAAAAAGAAGACAAAGTTACCCCAAACTACTGACTGCAAGTAGGAATAATGTGCAGCCTGAACATTTGTTCTTAATTTATCCTGCTGTAACACAGTACTATCTTCCAGCTACACTAATGGTGCCTTATTACAGTTCAGGCACTTAGCATTTTAACTAATTAAATGCTTCCTCACCTACAAACATGGACAGAGACGAGGTGCACAAAATTGGCTTATTACAAAACGTAGTCATGAAGATGTGTGATGTTCATTTTTAATACATTTTGGGACAATATTTATGCCTCTAAGTCTTGATTTTCTACCTCAAGCTGCATGTTATCTTTGGTTTCTTTAATGCTTCATAGACTAAACTCAAGCACACAAACAACAGCATTGTCAGGGAACACTTTACCCATATAAGACATCTCTTGTAAAAAAGCAGCAAAGGGTCACACTAGTATTCAGAGAAGAAAAAGAAAAACACTTCTCTGCAACCCAAAATAGATCTGAAAGAAATTGAATTATCGTGTATAAGGAAAGCCACACATAGCAGCCATCTCCATGTAGCACATCAACAGAATAAATACCAACCCAGCAGACATGGCATGTTGCCTAGAACAGCAGTTCTGTGTAACCCCCCTACAATACCAGTATGCAATACTGACAAGGACCCAGACACAGACTTTCACTAATGATCTTGGAAGCCATAATTTTATTTCAAACCAATAAAAGCAGCTGTATTGCATAAATTAGCAACAAAGCTACCACACACAGAAAATAATACCAAAGTATAATCAACCCCAGATTTTTAACAATTGCAGAAGACAGCTCAGCAAAGCCCCTAACATGCATATTTAATATTTTAATAATGAGTGGAATCTTCCCCATGCAGTGGAAGGAGGCCCAGAGTGTAAATATTCACATATGGCAAACATCAGTCTTCCTTATAAAAGTATTTACAAGAAATTACATCTCTGAATGATGTGACAAGTGTTAACTAAGTCATACCCATAACTAGTCATGACCTTACTCAACTATTTCTTATTATTGTGACATAATCACAGCTCCTCAGTAAAAAGCAGTGCTGAAAACATCACCATTCAACAGAATGCATTCTTAAAAAACCTGTTTTATATTTTATATAATATTAAACTGTTATTTATGTTCATGTAGTTCTTTAGTACTGATATGTTGTTTGATTCCTTGTATCAAATGTCATATCTGTATTTTTTCTGTTATTCCCAAAGGATGAATACAAATAAAAATGCTGTTATTTGATTTTATGTTACATTGCATTGCTTAATGGCAGAGGGTGACAATAAATAAGCCCATCTAGTCTTTCCTTTTAAGTGCATTTAAATTGTTATCTTCCCTTCTTTCCTACCTCCCCCTTTACCTTTTTCACACCTGATCCATGTTCTCATAAATGACTCTGTGGATTCTCTCTGTCTACCACCCATTATACCACCATCCTCTCAATGAAAAAGTACTTTCATTGATCAAGGACGTGGTTAGTCCCTACAATCTTTGCCTGTGCCCCCTCCTTTCCCCTTCTGTTTCCTTTTTACAGTGACCCCGTTCACATCTTCTTGAAAAGATCTTGTGTACCTACACCATCTCCACTTCTCTTCTGTTTGCATGTGAACAAGCTCTAGCTTTTATAGCCCCTGGTTATATTCTAACCAACTCCATCCACAGATCACTGTTAACTTCCCTCTGAATTCCTCCCAACAGTCTAATGCCCTTCTTCTTATATGGCTTACAGAGTTGCACACAGTACTCAAGATGTGATCTGACTAAGTAGGCATTATCTTGAAGCCACCCAAGAATTTAACAAAGCCTTTGCCAAAATACTGAGCGAACATGCTCATATCAAGAGAAAAAGAGTTAGACTTAATCCAGCAGCATGGCTATCTTAAAACAATAGGCAACTAATGGTGCTTAGAGACAAGGCCTGGAAAGCATGGCACACCAACAACTCCTACAAAAAACTTCTACACTATAGATAGATAAGAAATAAAACCACAGTATAAGGAAAGAAAAAAAAAACTCCATTACTACTTTAACTTACAGAAGGCACACCAAAATAATCCTAAAAAAATTCTGATCATTGGTCAAAAATCTACTAAATCTAAGCCAAAGTCAACAACCCACCTCCTTCCCAGAATATACTTCATCGGCAGCCACAATTAAATACTTCCTTCAGGCTGTAGCCTCACTTATCAAAGACATCCCCACAATCAAAACAACCCACTACCAACAAAACCCCATGAAAGCTCACATCTCACTCAAACTAATCCCTACCTCCATCATAAGGAAACATCTCCTAAAACTAAAAACTGCAAGCTCTGCTGCAGACAAACCTCCTCCTGAATTCCTAAAAATTGCAGCTGAAGCTCTGCCATACCCAGTATCTATACCAATAAGCAGATCCATTCAAAACTGTCATGTCTCAGTAATTTGGAAGAAGGCATGCATACTTCTTCTTCATACAGGATGACCCTCTGTTGACTACTCCAACTTCAGATAAATCGCCATCGATTATCACCGTTATCTAAAATATTAAAAAGGTGTATCCATTCCCGATTACTTCAAAACCTTACAACAAAACCTTCTCTCCTCGACACAACAGTGTTTATGTCCCAACCATAGCACCATTATTGCCATTAATAAAAACAGAAATACTGTAGTCCTAGTATCTTCCTTATTCCTAGACCTGCCCAAAGCACTGGACACCATCTCTCACCATAAACTATTACTAAAAACTCCCCTCCTTGGGTCTCTTCCCCTTCTCTCTCTCCTGGTATAACAACTACCTAACAGGTAGATTCCAAGCAGTCAAATGTCAGCAAAAATATTCATCATTTCTACCCATTACTGTAGGAGTCCCACAAGGTTCTATACTGTTTAACATATATATAAATGATCTACGCACTTCTTCCAAGCATGGCACTCTTATACAATGTGCAGATGACTCTATACTCATCTGCAAAGCTTCAGGCCTACAAAATCTTCAACTTCAAGAAATTTCTCAAGAATCCTTTACATCCATAAAATCCCAGCTAGGCAACTCACAACTCCTACTGGTACCCCAGAAAACACTGTTACTACTTTTCACCTCCAAAACATTCTCCCATAGCAAAACTCTTGTCAAAATCACTTCATTAAAGAGCAGCCTGATTGATCCGGTCCCTAAAACCAAACTCTTAGGAGTCACAATTTATGACAACTTGAAATTTGACCTGCACTTCCAAACTGTTAATAAAAAAAAAGAAAACACAAAATAAAAAATCACAGAATACTCAGCCTCTTGTTTAGAATAAAACCCTACCTAACAGACAGAACTAGATAAACCATAGAAATCCTACCTCCTACCTACCCTACTGTATGCCTCCCCCAGAATTTACTAACCTATAATGTCCACATAAACAAAGTTGGAACAATGCTATAATAAAATAGGTCGCTTTTCTGCAAATCACCCCTTTAGAACTCAACTCACTTTTCTGCCCTTAAACAACTAAATAGGACTGAACTCCCACATCACCTCCACTAGAGTCACCTCCCACTAGCTCATAATCTAATATATAAGTATTCGGCACTAAAAGGCATGCCTCAACACTGCCATCCTACCAAAGACAAACTCCTCCTCGGCATCACTAAAGCCCAAAATGCATCCGAGCCTCTTATCCATAGGATACACACATGCTTACTCTCACCTATGGCCAATTTAGTGCGTCTAGTTCACCTACTCCATGCCTTTGAAATGTAGGTGGAAACTGGAGCACTCAAAGAAAATCCACTTGAACACAGGGAAGACATGTAGATTCCACACAGAAGGCACTCCAGACAGGAATTGAACCAGAGAACCTCTTAATGAGGTGACAATGCTAGCTGCTTTGCCATTGGGCCTCCATGGTTGACCTTATTGCAAAAGGAAAACACATGTTCTCTTCTTCTGATTAGTCAACTAAAAAAAAAGAAGCAAAAACTTAACAGTACCTTCAGACATACTTTGTCTGAATAGTGATACTCATAATCAAAGTTTTTTTATAAGGAAATGTTTATGGCAGGGGTGGGGCAGTGGCAGGGTTAGGGTTACTAGACATGAGTAGGTGGTATGGGGGCTTTGCCACATAAGACACTTATATACTCACATTTTTCATAAGGTAACATATATCCACAACACTAAATCTGTCCTCCTACCCAGCTCTTACTCTAACCCTAACCTGGAAACATTCACACACACACACAGTCTGATCCATTCACAAACACAAGCACACATGAAACACTTGATCTATAGCCCCTTCCTTAGCCCTCGTGATAACCCTAACTGGTAAACCCAAAAACAGACAACCGCACCTCTGTTATCAAGACTTTAATTATATCTATAAGTTTTAGCTTTAGTCAAAAAACACTTAACATAAACACAACACTCTAATGTAAAGGAATACGCAGTGGGTGACCTGCCTTCTTCTACTTTAAAAACAGAGTAGCAAGTGTTTTTTTTACATTTAGCCAGTGCAGAGGACAGAGTAGCCAAAAGATGATTTGTACTCCATCACTGCAAGGTTACATGACATGACAATACAGAAGCTCCCGACTGACTCCATTTCTACCACTGTTGGGCTTGAACTGTATTTAATTTATAAACTGTGCCTTAAAAAATCTAAACAAAGCAATAAGCTATCCGGAAAATTCACTAAGTAGTTTGTGCTCCAAGGCATTGAAAGCTTTGCTGTAACTTTCTACTAGTCTGTTGGAAGTGAATTTTTATTATTTTTTGTATTTTTTTTACATATATTTTCCACTTGTCTTTTTGAAGTGTGTTTTTTCTTCGCATTTAATGTTCATTTCTTTCTCTACATGGTTATCTTTATTGGAAAGTTTTTTGTGTTATATATATTATGTGTGTGTGTGTGTGTGTGTGTGTGTGTGTGTGTGTGTGTGTGTGTGTGTGTGTGTGTGTGTGTGTGTGTATATATATATATATATATATATATATATATATATATAAACATATACACATATAGATATAGATATAGATATGTGTGTGTTTGTGTGTGTGTGTCTGTCTGTCTGTGTTTGTGTGTGTCGACAGAAAATAATTGAAAAAAATAATATCAAAACTGTACTAAGTATGTTCTGAGAGGCAACCTTGGAACATACAACTTTTAAACAATTTTTTTGCAGGGGACAAGCCCCCATTTACCACCCCATACCCCCTGCTACTAATATATTATAAGTCCAAGAATTTCACAATACTGGGGAAAGGGGATAATCTGGTAAGGTAGCAATGTCACACAAATGTTTTTGACAAAAATATGTCGACAAAAAAGATGTCAACCTTTATTATAACCAATTAACATTACTTCAAGTAATCAAAACATCTGAATGTCGATGTTGCTAACATCAACACATTCTAATCCACAGCAACATCATCAACACAACATTGCACATACTCCAAGCATAAACATCAGAACATGCTAAAGTAAACTAATCATTTTTTTTTGCAAGGTGCATTTCTCCCTACATCTCCCACTCCCCCTGCTAATTATATATACTAACTCCAAGACAGCACAATCCCCAGGGAAATCTTGCGCAATTGTCAACCATTTTTTTGTTGACCAAACTGTGTCGACAAAACAGATGTCAACATTTGGGAGTTTGACTTATTTTAAGAGGGCCCGTGTGTGGCCCATGTGTGTGTGTGTGTGTGTGTGTGTGTGTGTGTGTGTGTGTGTGTGTGTGTGTGTACATATATATTATTTTGAAAGAAAGAAGATAAACCACAACAATCAGTTATATTATCAAGAAAGAAAGTAAGTATATAATACTAGCACATTGCTAGCTATTGCCAGTGGCTTACTCAACCAATTTCAGGAAGAAGAAGAAGAAGAAAACAAAACCAACAGAGATAGACAGAGAATACTAAGGAATACCAATATTACCAAACAAAATGTTTAAAGATACATTTACAAAAGGTCAATGTATGTTTCAGTAACATCAAAAATAAGGAAATTTAAAAATATCAAATGCCAGTATGCATTTATTATTGAAATCACATCAAATACTTTAGGTATGGAGTGAGAAATCTCTGTATAAAGGGAAAGGTAATAATGCTGAAATGTCTGCCTGCACTGTATAAGGTTAGTAAGATGTGCAGCATATTTATTTGGGTTTTGCCTGGTGGACGTACTTCAATGAGAGCTGAATAGATCAGGGATAGTAGGAGACACGTTTGTATACATACACAATTGTTCCTCTGGGTTAGCAATTCTAACCTTCATTGGAGAGGTAAGAACAAATGAACAAATGAAGAGAGTACAGAATGAATGAGTGGATACTATTTATTTACACCACAGCAAAACCTTCATGAAACTTAACTGTCTCATAACACTGTCAGTATCTAACTGGCTGGGAAATAGTAAAATGCAGAAAAATTTAAACAAAGTAGGAACTGCAGGGGTGATAAATTGTTCTCTATACACAGTTGAGATTTCAGTGTACTAAAATAATCCTAGTCAAAAATCCAAATGATGCAAAAACAGTATGGAACACAAACTGAAAGAGAAACCCTCAGAAGCCGCAGGAAGGGCTTTTTTCACTGTCAGTTTGGTGAAAGATTAACAATCTTCTCATAAACTTAAGTTTACCAAATTGTGTATTGATTTGTAAAATACCATGGCAGTCAAACTACCACTGAGGAGAAGAAAAGAAAAAAGAGGAGAGAGCTGTATTTAGGAATTCTGACAAAAAGAGACTGACCTATCAAGTGCACATAACCTGCATGTAAAAAGGCAACTAGATTGACACACTGCATGATATTATATGTTAAGATTCATAAGATCAACAGATCCCTGCTTAATAGTGTATTAGTCTTTAATTCTGTGCAGCATAGTGTAATCAAATGTGTATATTCAGTCTGGAAGCCATAAAGAACTTAGAATATTGAAAGACACTTCATAGGAAGAATCTATGACTTAGGAATCAGTCCTATGAGGAAAGGCAAATAATGCTGAATTGCTACATTTTCTCATGCAGAAGATGAAGGGGGAGATATGATTCTAGTATATAAACCATACATAAATTAATTCCTTTTCACAGAATTATGTTCATATGTTAATAGTGCAAATTTCAGAAACTGCTAATGCTGCAGTGAAAGCAGACATGCTACAAAGCGGGATTCACAGTAGATTAGTAAGTGGCCTGAAATTACTGGCTATAGAAATAAGATAAATAATAACTATGGCTAGCACAGCTCATTCAATATGGATTAGATGAGGAAATGGAAATCAACCTTCTCCATACAGGCAGGTTCACGGACAGGTAACATGTCTTTCACATTTTATTTAACATTTGCAAGTTTTAAGTTAAGTTCTTCAGTAAGGAGCAATATGTAATGGTCATAACCTAACATGTTTTTAAAGGGGAATCCCCACTCCAGATTAAAAAGCACAAACAACTCTGATGAAACGGCATCCTTCTCCTTAAGAATCTCACAGATCTGCTACAGAACTATCTGTCAGTGATGTTATATCTAGGTAATAAAATGGGAATCAGATCTAGATTTTACTCCTCACATTCCCTCTAGGAATGTATCAGCTTCCGCCCTATCCATGTTACCTTCTTGGTAGGCCAAATTAAATAAATAACATTATGAAAAGTTATGGACCCCACCAAGGAGTTTTCACAGTAAGTCTAAGAGTCTTGAGTAAGGCTGCAATGTATCCTCCTATAATTTAATGACTACACACTAGATATAACAGCTTGCAGGTATGACTACAGCGTGATACTGTAGGGTGGGGTAGCTAGATATAACAGCTTGCGGTAGTAGCTAGATATAACAGCTTGCAGGTATGACTACAGCATGGTACTGTGGGGTGGGGTAGCTAGATATAACAGCTTGCTGGTATGACTACAGTGTGGTACTATATAGTGGGGTAGCTAGATATAACAGCTTGCAGGTATGACTACAGCATGGTACTATAGGGTGGGGTAGCTTGATATAACAACTTGCAGGTATGACTACAGCATGGTACTGTGGAGTTGGTAGTAGCTAGATATAACAGCTTGCAGGTATAACTACAACGTGGTACTGTGGGGTGGGGTAGCTATATATAAAAGTTTGCAGGTATGACTACAACGTGGTACTATAGGGTGGAGGAGCTAGATATAACAGTTTGCTGGTATGACTACAGTGTGGTACTGTAGGGTGGGGTAGCTAGATATAACAGCTTGCAGGTATGACTACAGCGTGGTACTGTGGGGTGGGGTAGCTAGATATAACAGCTTGCAGGTATGGCTACAGCGTGGTACTGTGGGGTAGCTAGATATAACAGCTTGCAGGTATGACTACAGCGTGGTACTGTGGGGTGGGGTAGCTAGATATAACAACTTGCAGGTATGACTACAGCATGGTACTGTGGAGTTGGTAGTAGCTAGATATAACAGCTTGCAGGTATAACTACAACGTGGTACTGTGGGGTGGGGTAGCTATATATAAAGGTTTGCAGGTATGACTACAACGTGGTACTATAGGGTGGAGGAGCTAGATATAACAGTTTGCTGGTATGACTACAGTGTGGTACTGTAGGGTGGGGTAGCTAGATATAACAGCTTGCAGGTATGGCTACAGCGTGGTACTGTGGGGTGGGGTAGCTAGATATAACTACATGCAGGTATGGCTACAGAGTGGTACTGTGGGATGGGGTAGGATGTTATAAAAATTATTTCACAGTAGGTTGTCTTTCTTTTTTTTTCAGAATACTATGGAAACAATCCGTTAGTTCTTTCTAGCTTATCAGTCTGGCAATAAATAAATTAAGTAAATAATAGGACACCTATTTTTGCAAATATACACAATAAAGTTATCTTTTTCTTTCAAGTAATCAAAATAAATTAAATAGCATAGTTGCCTACTTGTATTCTGTTCCATTGATAAGAGATCTTACTTCTTTTTACATTCCTTTTGAATTTTTTTTGCTATGAACCCCCCACACACACACACACACACACACACACACACACACACACACACACACACACACACACACACACACACAACAACCATTCAGCCCTTCTATTTACAAACCATCCCACTCATTTTTTTGTGGGTGAGAGCTAGTGACAGGAGGTCATCCTCCAGGTCACCATCAGGGCTATTGCTCAGCCTTATGTCTGTTACCCCTTGCAGTATATAAATGCAGGCAGACTTGCTCCAGCATTGGCACAGTGAATCATGCATGCACTGAATCCTAGATACTGTGTAGGCACATGCATCTCTGGCCACTCATTGCACAACATCCATTTCTGCTGGCTGTCAGTTATGTAGTAGGACAGTTGAGACAGCATTAGCCGTTCTCTCCGTCCCTCTTCCACCAGTTCCACCAGTACTCAGATTACTAGTGACCCTGGGAGATTTGAGTCTCAGAGATTTACCTCTCTATGCTGTGCAGCTAGGCTCTTAAAGTGAAACAAACAGCTGTGGAATCCGAGTCCAATTACTGAATCTTTAAAGGTACTACTCTGACTGGCAGCTTAACTTCAACCTAAAACCCAGACAGCAAAATAGCTGATGTTATTCATAGTTTGCAGACTCTATTAAGTGATACACCCTAAGTTTGAGTCTAGGTTTGATTTTGCAAATTGCACATTTTTCACTTGCACACAATGTGATTGTTAGCAAATTGCTTAAATCAAAACTAAATCCCAAAATCAAAACTAAAGGAAGTACTTAATAGTCTATACTAGGGCTTAAGCGAGTACCAACAGTAAACATTAAAAGAGAAAATAATTACATGCATTAAAAGAAATGAGGTTGCAATTTCACAAATTACTGCTTCTCTTTATAAGTTGATATTAATGCCACAAAATGTCAAGTTAGTACCATCCACATTCTGAAAATGCACAAGCTGTACTATTCCCACCTGAAAGAAGAAGAATGCAATTTCAGAAGTTCTTTTATAACCAGATTTAATGTTGACAGTTATACTGTCAAAAAAATAGTGAAAAAGAACTGGGTGATCTTGAATGGAGATAGAAATATTTGAATAAAAGTAGGTAAAAGACCACACATGGTATACAAAAAAGGCCAGAACCTCAACAATATTGTTGAAAATCAAGGACCTAGCTACATCAAAAGCCATAGGCCAGTTAGAATGAATAAATGTGGGCAATGCTCTGTCAATGTATTTTAACTTATGACCAATTTAAAATGAAAGAGTGCATGTTTAAAGTACAAGGTACATCTAATAGCCAGACATCTGGTGTAGTGTATGCCGCCAGTTGCCAACTATGCCCTGCAAGGTGCAGGGTTTGATTCTCACATGGGGTAACTGGCTAGGCTTAAAATGGCCTGAAAGGGCAGCTAGCCTAGTACTAACATATAAACCTATAAACCTATTCTATATTGGCAAAACAGAGCTTAAATTTAGAGATCAGCTATATGAGCATACATATGACATTAGGAAGAATAAAGAATATAACACTTTAGCTGAACATGTTAATGAATGCTCGGGGCATAGTTTTAAATGTATAATTATTGAAAATGTTAACATCAGCCAGCGTGGTGGTCCATGTACTTTATTATTAGAAAAACATGAATTATACGGGCAGCTAGTGTTGAATGCTAGTATATGGCCAGGGGTCTACCTGATAACAATGACACCCCAAAACACCGACAACTAAATAACCGACATGAAAAAAACGAAAGTTCAAAAACACGAAACTTCACATGCCCGACAAACCAAAATCCCGACAATCAACAAAACAAATACCTTTCCCGAAAAACACACACACAACACAAGCACACCAAAAACCTTACAAACCTACACTAAACCTTACATACACAACTATCTGTGCACTAACCTTAACCCAAACCCTAAACCTAAGGTCCGTCACTATCGCACACTTACCTTACCCACACCCTAACCCTAACTCACTTAATCCGCCCCTATCCCTTAAGTCTGTCACTATTGCGCACTTACCTTACCCGCACCCTAACTCACTTAACCCACCCCTAAACCTAAAGTCTGTCACTATCACGTACTTACCTGACCCGCACCCTACCCTAACATCCATCACTATCACACACTTACCTTACCCACACCCTGACCCTAACATCCGTCCCTAACGCACACTTACCTTAACATGTTGGTGTTCTCAGCGTCAGAATTCTCAACTTTCGGTCTTCTCCATTGTCGATCTTCTGGTATCGGTGTTCTCGTTGTCGGCACTGTGGACTTTCGGCGTTTCAGGTAGACCCATAGCCAGGACTGAATAAGCAGACATCTAGTAATTGCTTACTCAAACTGAAAGCATTAGAAAGATAACATGTTGAACCATTTACGATTATGGAAGGCCTTAAAATAACTATTTTTTTAGCATTTAAACAGCTATGTTTAGCATTTGTAATATTTTTAAAAGTATGATTATCATTTTAATCATTTTTTTAAAAAAATGAGGTTTTTTTTCCTTTTAATGATGTATCACTTTAGGGGGCTTGGCTGTCACGTGATCGTGATGTGGTGTAATTATTTACACCGGAACTTCAAAATTGTACTTTTTGTGATGTATATTTTCTGATGAAGTTTTAAACTATTAAAAAGAAAGCATTAAAAAACTTCTAACTTCCTAAGTATGTTAATAGTATCGTAAAGTGTGAACAATCGGCATCTATATGGACCAGTATTTTGGCCTTCTTGGTAAGATTAGTTTACTTTTGAAGAATGCAGGCTAAGAAACACAAAATTTTGTTTCTGAAATATCCATTCCACATTTTAGCTCATATTTAAAAACCTGGAAAATCAAAGCAAAACTGGTTTTACCTGCCTGTGTATTTTAATCTTCCTGTGTTTTACAAAACATGTAAGAACAGAGGCATTTAAGGAATAGAACCTTCTTGCCTCCATTAGCACTTGCTGCATGTCCTCAGAAAATAGGTGCCCAAAAGGAATTAAGACCTTGTCATCCAGGCAGTAAATTGAAGATGATTGATGTTGCTAGAACTAAGTCCAAATAAAAAACCCACATTCTTCTGCAAGAGAAATTTTTATATAATTTTCCTAGATCTAAAGTATGTTTCTGTCATCCAACCTAAATTTCAACAATAAAAAGACATAATACTCTAAAAGGCATTCCAGTTTTAATGTCCTTTAGCAAGTGGATAAAGGATACAGTGACCACACACTGTACCTGTTTCCCCTAAATCTCATGTATATATATATATATTTTTTTTTTTAATGAGCATTCAGTTACATCTAGAGAAATGATTCTCCATTAGGGTAGCATGTTTTTTCAGTCCTATTTAGTATAATCCAGGATAAGAAAAAGGAGAATGTCTCTATCCTGTTTAATAAAACTAAACAGGTTTGTGCGAAAGATTATTACTGTTGTTGAGGCATACATTTTTGCTTTACAATCCATGCAAGTTTTATGTTTAAATCTTTTGGGTTTATTATGAAGTTTGTTTGTTTTTTTTTCCATAAATATTTGTTTTTTTGGTGGAGATTCAGTTAAGTTGTGTTTTATTGTAATGGAGTACTGCAAGGGTGGTATAGAGGGTCTGTTATGCATAATGATATCTCATTTAATCGACACGTGATTGTCTGAACCAAAAACATCTACAATCTTGGAAAGCTGCCAGTCATAAAAAAAAAAAAAAAAAAAAAAACAGTGACACTTCCAAGGTGACAGCATTCCCTGATATGATGACTATCCCCTACACCACCAAACTCTATATATACAACTCATAGAAGGGGGAAAAGTGAGGAAAATGTTACACTCATATTCACACTCTTTTTTTTCTGAGTTGAGCAACCAAAACAATTTGGGGCTGGGTTGGGAGTTAGCATAATGGCCCAGGTATTTACCTTTCAGACACAAAGTACAGGGTTTAGTTCTCAGATTTTCAGGGAAACTAGCTAGACTTAAAATGGCCAGCAAGGGCAGCTAGCCTAACACTTACCTATGCACGAAAGACTGACAGTCATTTAGGTCCGATGTTCTGAGCAATGAGCAGCTGTCTGGCGGCAAACAGAAGGGCTCCCAGTATAAGGACTAATGTTTTACTTCCAGGTCATTTACCTTTCCTCAACACTGTATTTAAGTAAGGAGCTTGTGAGAATTAAGACCTGGCAATGGGACATACAAAAAGCATGCCCCCTACAAAAATGCTTTTTTTTCACCTTTTTCTTCAGTTGTCAATTTCTAAATGATTTTGTTTCAATGTTAGTCATTTCTTTGTCTGTGGATTCTAACAAATAAGATTACTCCATTATTAGAAGCCAGAGGTTATGAAATTATACGGACTTTTGATAAATATGGTATTACACAAATGCAGTAACAGATGCCTCATATGCAGCCCATTAATTCTTCACAAAATATGTGATTTTATACTCTGTCAAAAGTTTTTTATAATGACAAAGGAAAGTGATCTGTCAGGCTATTCTTGTGAATGCAGTTCTGCTGGACTCTAATCAGATGGCCAAGCATATTTATGCCACTCTTTTCCTGAGAAGGTGTGTTATTGCTCTGGGAGTATTTCTCCCTATAGAACAACATTATATAGTCTGTACTGGTGTAAAACAAGAGAAAAACATGGCTGCTGACTAAATTGTGAATTAAGAAGTAGAGACCAGGAAGTTTAGCTGATAAATTATGTGTAGGTCCCCATACATGACAGTGAAAATAACTTCTAAAATGATAATGCTTCAAGAAGGGATGCTATTTTCACAGAGAAGAATAGAGTAGATGAAAAATGTTTTTTTATTAAAACATAACACCAGGTTGCAGTTTATATTTAAGAACAAAAATAGGAAGAATCTAAAAATGAATGATATTGTAAAATAAAATGTCTCAGCTGAGGGGACTATTTATAATAATAAGTCATGAGGCTAATAAACAGCTATTTGCAATTTGAGTAGAGTGAAGGGAAGGCTGCTGCAGGCTGTTAAAGCATTTCAGTTATAGCAGCATGTAATATGGGGGAGGAATTAAATGTGGAGTTGATAAAGTACATAGGAAGAAAAGGTTAATCAGGAATGAAGCATCAATGTAATAACAAGAGAGAAACAGACAGAAAGAAAACAAATACAAGCAGTTTATCTTTTGCAAGACAAGTAGAAATAAAAATAGTACAAATTATATTACATACATCCAACATTCCAAGAAACAGGCTATATGTAACCATAAGGGAGAGTTATCTGACTACACTCTGCTTGATGAGTATTTTTTTTTTGTTATAAGTTAGAATGCATAACTGGTGCTGTTACCTTTCTAGAAGGTGTCAGTATTACTGCTGGAAAAAGAAAGAATACGTTAAAGAACATTACAACTCAAGCTGTAGGGAAAATCACTTCTGACAGAAGAGCATGTTGTGAGCTGGCAGCAGTGACATGTAACAGGGAAATGTCTGGAGAGGCATTAATGTGGGTAACAGGCATTCATTTTTTAGGCAACAATGAACAATATGACAGGAACCCTCAGAACTAGATTAAGAATATTTTGGGCTGACTGTCTAAATCATGGGCATCTTCCAGGGAAATGGTACTGCATGGACAGAAGGCCAAAGTATTTTGCACTTTAATTTTAACAGAATGCACAGCATACTAGTAACACAGCAGTGAGAAAAAAAAGTGATGTGGCAGAAGATAGGAAATGGTCCTTCAAGAAAGAAAAATATGTCAAATGCAAAAAAAAAAAACAAAAAAACTTTGAACTATGTCTTTGAAAAGCATTTTTTTCTTTGCGGGACAAGCCCTCCCCCATGTGTCTCATACAAGGTTTTGTCCCCTTCTCCCCACAAACTTAATATAATCAGCCTCAATGTTGTTGTTCCTCAGATCAAAGCAACCTCATATGATGAAAGTGGATTTTGACTACAATATATTATGCATTTCTTGAGTTATTGTCCAGATACCAAAAAGCCCTAATAGAAATCACTACATGTTAACAAACTTCTACATCAGAGTCAAACAAAATTAAAATATCCAAATATATAAGACCTGCACTTTCACAAAAAAGAAGCATGAAAGACGGCTTTTGAGGGTTTGGGCATTTCTGCCTGGATACAATACTTTGCTGCCTTCTGCTGACGAACTATACAATCACTATAATGGTAATCAAAATAAAAACACAAATGAAATAATTACATTTTCATCTGCAGCATTGTAGATTATAAAAACACTGAGTGTGAGGTAGTAAAGCTGTGTGTGAATTCAGCATATGTATGGATAAAATGGTACTAAATTAAACAATCAAGCTACTGAGTCCCATCCTGATTAAAATGTATTTCCATCCTGGACTCTCATGGATTAAGTACATTATTCAGCAGCTATACTTTAGTCAGCTGGCTGTCTGACTCACCCAAAGCCTGGTTTCAGCACACATGAATACAGCATAATATAAAGTAATTTTACATAATATAAGAGGATACATATTTATTCATTGACGTCAAGGTACCTAAACTGTCAGTACATCATATCTCAAAACCATTGAAATTAAAGGGTTCCATTAAACCCATTGAAAGAACAAAGCTGACACAAACTAAACCAAGCATAACAGCATTTTTCAAGGGGGAGCTTCTCCACTTCCACACATCCATAATTTTATATATATTATTTCAGATCACACTACTGTGGAAAAAAGGACTAAATCCCCTTCTCCACTGTAAAACAATCATATCAAATGCAAATGGCAAATGCACATACTACTGCAAGCCCCCCCCCCACACACACACACACAATTCAACCTTCTATATACTACTGATACATACACCATGTAAACCACACATGCCACAGCATACCATATAGTTCCACTCACATCTTAGTACATGAACATAAACACTACCTATCATTTATACGTACACAGTACACAACCTGTTAGATGAAGTATTCCAATGAAACACACCAATACAGAGCTTCAGTGAACACTTCTAACCCATTGCATGTATATAATATTTTTTGTATTTATTAACTGGGTAATATTACAAATTCATCTGCAGCATCATATATTATAAAAGTACTGACTCTTAGGTAGCAGAGTTGTGTGTGTGTGTGTGTGTGTGTGTGTGTGTGTGTGTGTGTGTGTGTGTGTGTGTGTGTGTGCGTGTGTGGGGGTGTGTGTGCATGCGTGTGTGTGTGTGTGTGTGTGTGTGTGTGTGTGTGTTCAGCATTCTTATGGATAAAAAGGTACTAAATTAAACAGGAAGTCCGAAACTTGAATGTCCCTTATTATGTGTAGAAAGAATGAGAGACATGGTAGGATAAAAAGTCCAAAAGGTTTTTTTTTGTTTTGTTTTGTTTTGAGTATTAAGAGCTTTTGTCTGAAATCACAGGCTTCATCAGAATATATTACTTACCTCAGCATCAGCTGTTTTATAACTAGTTCATATCATATGACTTGCTGAATCAAAATCTTAAGCAAACAATACATTAACAGCTATTATATAAACACCAAGGAACACCAAGGTTAAAAATGGTTGGTGGCACAAGAAAATGTAATTCTTGTAACTACACTCATTTAATTTTTGACAAACCAATACTTCAGGTCAGTCAGAAGAATTTGAGGTGTTACACCTTACCAAGGGCTAATTGTGGGCAGAGAGCTGTGGTATATCTTGCCACGTGTTTTACTTGTAGGGCATTTTATGTTGGCAAAATGGAGAGGTTCCTGAGGGAACGGGTTTATGAACATGAATATGCCAATAAGAATAAAAATCTTAAGACTGCCCTTGTGTGCCACAGCCAAAGTTGTAACAATTTTAAAAAGTTTTTATTTTTTGTTATGGAAAAAATTCTATCTCGCCTTAAGGATGCTGGGAGAACATTTTAGAATGTAGAGAATTGTGGTGGCAAGTGCATTTTGTGGCTCATATTTTACAAGGCGCTTAATGAAGCAGCTAACATTATGTGCCTTTTAAGAAAAAGAGCAAACACGGTTTACACTGCATTGTTTAGAATAATTACAGTAGATTAACTGTGGTCAGTTATTATGTTTGTAACTGGTAAGTTGCACTTATCAATATTTTTAAACTTGTTCCTTGGTGTTTATATAGTAGCTTTTAGTGTACTGTTTGTTTAAGGTTTTGACTCAGCAATTCATATTATATGAACTGATTATAAAATGGCTGACACTGATGTAAGTAATATATTCTGATGAAGTCTGTTATATAACATATGTTGGTCCAATAAAAAATATTATATCACCTCTGTATTAAAGTGTTTTCATGTTTTGGGATACTATGAAAGGATGAGGGAGACTAGAATGAAGATGTTTCTTTTTGTCACCTTTATTAAAGTATCACTTAAGACAGAGGCAAACATATATTAATATAAAAGAAAACAAACCATATTAATGTTTCCAGTTACATACGTTACACACCACATATGCTCTTTTTATAACTATCATCAGTTCAACATTACATAAATTGCTCAATTCCTCCCTTCCCTTAAACCTTACTTCTCCTCCAGAACATTATTCTGTATGTATTGTTCGCACAATTTCCATTTATTTCTACATAATTTGCTCCTACCCTTTTCTAAAGATCCCACTTACAGTTCTTTTATCTCTGTTACAATATTCAGTACTTCAAATACAGTTGGTTTAGACTTTGATTTCCATTTTCTAGTAACTGCTTTTTGACAGCCACCAGAATTAAAGTTAACAAGGTCCTACTATAGTTAGACAATTCAGATACTGTGTCCTACCTCAAAAGAATAATTTCCTTAGTCACATCTATTTGCTCACCCAATATTTCTGACAGAGTACTCTGTAGGGAATTTTTAAACTCTGCCAACTCATTATACTGCCAGAATATGTGTTCCCAGGTTACTTCATTGTTCTTTCTTCATCACACCTCCAATATTTGCTATCTACCTGAGGAAGAATTCTTCAGAGTTTGTGTGGAGTATAAAAATACCTATGCAAACAGGTCTACTTCAGTAAACCGACATTTCACTTACCTGACTCCCACTTGACAGAGATAAAACGACCGACAACTTCAGAAGACCGACATCTGGAACACCGACTTTTCATGTGAAGTAAGTAACCACTTGGCCATCCCGAATAAAAAAACTAAATGAAACAAAACTAAACCCCCTATATGGGGGGGGCTGAGCCCCCACACCCCCTAACTAAATATACCAACTCTGAGATTGCACTACTGTGCAGGGTAAGGGGCAAAGTTCAACAGGATGGCCAAGCGGTAACTTACCTCACATGAAAAGTCGATGTTCCGGATGTTGGTCTTCTGAAGTTGTCGGTCGTTTCCTCTCGGCCAAGTGGGAGTCGGGGTAAGTGAGAGGTCGTTCTACTGAAGTAGACCCATGCACACACATCCAAGCAAAAATCCTAAATTTTATAGACTTTATTGCTTATTTGGGAGTCATACATATGTCCATCCATGTTGCTTATCAAATCTTTGGATTTCTGCCTAACAAATATTTTTACTCTGTGTTCATTTTTAGGTGTCAGTAACACAGCTGAAATAAATAATTTGACTTTCAAACTTCTGCCCATTAACAGTTGAACTGGTGACAGATTAAGGCCATGCATTGAAATATTTCTGTATTCCAAAACTGTGAGTTGACAATTCTCAAACATATTGCTACTGTTCCTTTTCTTGAGATTTTTCACTATTTAGGTAGTTATCTCCAGTTATCTGTTTGATTGCAGATAATGTGGACTGGAAGTTACTTATTCTGAGCTCCCAGAATTCCTGATGTTCATATTGCAGACCATTGTCAGATATGGCATCAGGTGTTTCATGTCTCAGGAATAGAGACTTTGAATGCACTAATCAGACTTGCACTTGTTGTGTCTGGGTATTTGATTATTTCAGGCAACTTAGACAAATAATACAAGCATATAAGATATATGGCTTCTTTGAACTGGACCACTTGATTCCATGGATAAAGTTGCTTTCCACTAGCAGGAATGGAGTATATTCATTAACATTTTGCTAGGCTATGGATTGCAGATGGCACATCTCTCTTGCTTTTTCCTTTTTCCAAACTTTTATTTTCCCACCTGTGATTAATTTGTCTTTTCAAGCATCATTTTTTCAGTTGACTGGTAACTGCAATATTATCTGTTTTGAACATCAATATGTGAACATAACTTATTTATTCCCTGAAAACAGTCAGAATGGCTTTCCTAACTGAAGATTTATTCTTAGACCAGCCTTTCTTTGTGGGGTTTTACAGTAACTGCATTTCTCCATTAGCATTAATGCAGCCCTAAAATTATTTTACTTTTCCTCTGTGTCTGATAATAGTAGAATTATCCAAATAATATTTCATTCTTATTATAAAATTTCTTCATATCTCTTTGGCAAATATGCTTTGCTCAGCATATCTGCTGTGTGTAATTCCTTGCCTGATCTGTATTTCACTTTCAGGTCATTCTTAACGCACATTAAATAACAGCCACTCCAGTCTTGGAAGTGCTTTGAGCATAGGCTTTCTTCATATGGTCTTTAAAGGTTGTTTCTTTCTACCTGAACAATTTTACCATTGACATATTCATGGAATTCCTTGCATCCATACACAGCCGCAAACAGTTATTTTTGTATATGAGAATATCTCATTTGTGCATCTCTAAGTGCTATTGTCCTTAAGGCAACTGGTAGATTCTTCTGTGAGATTACAACTTCTAAACCATTGTGATTAGCATGTGCTTTGAACACAGCTGGCTTATTTGCATCATAATACTTTAACACTGGAGCATTTGACACTACTTTCTTAAGCATGTCTAAACTTTTTTTCTGGTCACAGTTTCATTCTCAGGCTAGATCTGTTTTAAGAGCTTTTTTACAGACATAATTAATTCAGACATACTGGTACAAATTTTGCAAAATGCTGAATCATTTCTAACAATGCTATAAACTCTAATATCTGCCTGTCTTCTAGCCTTGGCATTTTCATAATTTTTCACCCCTTTCCTATATGAGGTTTCAGTCTGTCTAATGCTTGAGCATAAACTTTATCTCCCGTACTTGTCAATGATTGTATATTTGCTCTTATGTAACTTAAAATTATGCTGTCTCAGTATAATAAACCACTGTATCAGTCTCTTGCCATGCTGTCCTTTGGTCTGATCACACACTTACAGATCATCTCTTATTTTAACACAAACCAAGCTTTCAATTTCCTATATAACAAACAGCTGTTTGAACACCACTAGTGCTGATGAAATACCAAACAGAAATAAAAGGAATTTGGTATATTTATAACAGCATATTAAATGTGCAAATTTCAGGTCTTTGTACACATATTTGTTTTAAATATGCTTTAAATATATTTGTTTTGTTTTGCTGTTATATGTTTCTTGAATTTGTGTTTCCAGGCTGACTCTGGGAATGGACCATTTAGTTTATTGATTATTGGTAACAAATAAAAATATCTACATAAAAGCTTTTCATCCCAGAATTCCCGGTTTGCTTCTATTACTGAAGAATGACTTTCCCTTTGAAAAGTTGATACACAGCCATTCATAAACCTGCTCTTGATCACTATTGATTGAAAAAATGTTTCCCATACAGTCCACCAGTTAACACTGCAATAAATGTTTTTGCAAGCGGAAACAAGTCCTACATCCTCTGAGTTGTTATATACTACCTCCACTGTCACACAACAGTGCAGAAAGGAGAAACTCTCCATTGAAGTAGATCAAGACCACAGTGTCACACAGACACCAATTCCACTGTGTCTATGAAACTACAATTTGAACTACGGAAAAGGCAATTCTAGACAGTTGTGTTCAGGCAGATAAAACCTGATCAACTGGACATCAATCATCTTTAGAGTAAGGAAAATGGGAATTATCATAGCTGAAATCACTTCTACAATTTGTAAACACTGGGGAATTCTTTATTTTAATTAATTTATTCATCTCTTGTGGATCAGAACAAATGTGAATCTTATCTTTTTTTACAGCAGTAACCATATTATTCCCTCATTCTGTTAGCTCTAATTTTATCTTAATGGGATGTGTTTTCGGTCCACTTTAATTTCTCATTTATTCTTGTCTGTTTTTGTATGCAATGCATGTACCGCTGTCATTACATTAGCTTTTATTTGTATATGATGGTCTCTTGGCAAACTTAATGCATTAGAGTAATCATGCAAGTTATCATTGTTTGTCACCATAGTGCCCTAATTCTTTATACAAATCGAATGATGAATGTTGGTAGATGCTTCTGGGCTCACAATAATTCATAGGTTCATAGAGGTGTACTAGGCTAATAGCCCTGGACCCTTTACAAGCCTAGCCCATAGAAGTGCCCTGGCATCATGTCACCTGATGTTAGTTCCCAGTGCCTCTATCAAGTAGAGCCACTGGAGTGATCCCCGGGGTGAACTTTTTATTTCCCATCCACTCATCAATATTTCTGTTGAAGAGGGTCAGTGAGGTGCTCTGCTTGACATGTATGGGAAGTCTATTCCACAGCATGGTCAGTCTCTGGGTTATTAACCTGTCCCTCCAGCATGTTCTTGTTGATTGTGGTAATGAGGTTGAGATCTCTGGAGCATGTGGTGTGGAGAGATTGATTCATGATTTTTTTTCTTTGGTAGCCACTATTCTGGCTTTCTCCATTTCAGGGAAGTAAAAAGCATTCATTCCAACATGCAGGGATATTGTATGCTATACCTTTTCAGATGGCTTGGCTAATCCACCTCACAGTGAGGAATAAATCAAATTTCTGGATACAAAGCTTCCAATGTTCTATTAAATTTCTTACAATGAGAGAATTCTGCATATGGTTCAGTTGGAACATATACCTATTGTGAATTATGCTTTTCTGCTTCTAAACATGTAAGTTCTTGACAGCAAATATATTTCTTCATTCTACCAGCTCTGGCAAAATTATTGCATAAACCTGTGCTGCTCAAGGCTAGTTGAGTTTAATATGGATTACTTCTCCTAACTGTGACAGTAGGGACTTATGACACATCGGCTCTGGGAGTCATAATAGCCAAAAAAAAAAAACCCACCACAAATGACTGCTTATAGTTAAGGCTGAGTTATACAAGCTTTAAAATACCCAAAAGGCTAGAATAAGAACAGAACATTATGTACATAATTATAGCTTTTCAAGGTCCTCTTTCCATTGGAATGAAGTGATCTGCTTCCCTGATCTGCTGGTCAGAAATGCATCTCAAGTAAGCATATATATTTTTGAAGACTGTAGGAACACTACATTCAAAATATGCATGTGTTTATGTTCTAATCAAAACATAGAAATGTCCCTGGTTAAAAACAGTGAATTTTAGGGAACATTTTCAAAATGGGTGTAATACTCTCTGAACTAACTTATTTTCTTCTCAATAATACCAACAGGTTACCATTACTAGCACACTAAGAGACGTTGCAGAAGTGTATTTTTCATTTTCTGTTTCATTCTTTTTTAGTCTGCTCTCACTCTACCTTCTATTATTTCCCTCCCTCTCCTTTTTCTTCATATTGGATGTTTTGACCTCTGTATTCCTTTTGGATCCAGTTTGTTCACAAATGGAATTCCTTTCTATGTTCCTGTACTTATACTGTCTTCATAATCCAATATACTATTCTCAGTATATTTAATTTTATATGAGCAGTAACTCCACTCTACAATCTATCCTTATAAGGATCTTAGACCACTGTTAGAGCACAACACTGTTAACAGAGCAGCTACACCCCCAAAATGGGGCTTCTGGTGATAGACCCCCCCCCAATGACTGCCAGACCCGAGAGGTGGCACCTCAGAGAATAACTGTTAGAATGTTTAAATAACATCCTTTTAGGATACGGAATGCATACTGTGAGCTGACCGTATATGTATGTATACAGCTGCTTTGTGATCATGATGGATTTTGGGTAAATGAATGGATCTTTGACTTCTACCAATAAATAATACATGTCGCACATTATTTATTTATTTAGTTAGATAGTTAGTTATTTTTGTGAAATATAATGTGGCAGATGGTGTTCAGCCAACACCAAGCAAAAGCAAATGACTTTGTCAAAATAGGGCACTTCATGCTATCAACCAAATTAGTGAATGCACCCATGTTTCAAGTCCTTTTGCAATTAATTTGATCTCTCTACAGTTTTATGGAAAACATGTGTTCCCACTCAAAGAGGGAGAACGTTTCACAAGCTATCCTGTCTTTAACTTCCAAATCCCAGATCCCACCATTCTATCCCATTCCAGGGAAAACATCAGTTCCAATGATGCCCATATCTTTCCTCATTAGTTCTTTATTCATGTATGGCACTTTTAAACAGTCCATCTTTGGCTGGGATTCTTAGGCATTTAGTGCAGTTTACACTGCAAATTACTGCAGGTAGTGGCAACATGCAGGGTGCGGGTGAGAATCAAGTTATGTGGCCATGCAAGTTTAAAAACAGAGCAGTATGCAGCACATGTAATGACTGTATAAAGACAGGAAATGAGGACCCTCATGAAAATGATGTACACAGTTTTTGCAAATGACAACAATAAACATGCTGGAATGATTCAAAATTATTCTGAGCACCAGATATTTATGGTGTACTGGTGAGATGAGATGCAAGAAGTACTGCAGCTATAGCAAAGCGGCATGTGTTAGTAGCCACTGTCAGAGTCACTTCCCATGATTTGGCATGCTGAGGCCATCCACATCACTACAAGAGGTACTGTAAGCTCCTTACATACCACCACCTCACAGACCAGCAGATAGTGAATGACTGCCATGTGGACAGGGAGACTACAAGTGACTTAGTCAAACTGTGTCATCCACATGTAGAATAAAGAGGGATGTGTGGATTGCACATCCTATTTGTCACAAAGATGTATAGCATTAGCCAGTTTAGCTACATGGACCTTACAGTGATTGCAGGTATCATCCCCATGTAGTTTACATGAGTCCCTTGACATTTTACTGCAGCATGTGGAGGAGCATATCTGATTCCCAATGATTGCAGAGGACAGAACCACTACTGTGCAGACATTTTACAACACTGCCTTACACCCTAAGGTCATGGAAGCCACATGTTACATGTACGTCTCCACAAAGGCTCCATCTTGTTCACAGAGAATAAGATACATTAGCAGGAAGAGTTTTCACTATCTGAGCTGTGATGGGGTTCATAATACCCAAGGTATTATAAACAGTATGTCCATGCACCACCCAGGCAGTTCCCATGATTCCACACATATGGCACATGTACAACCTATACCAGTGGTTCTTAAAGAAAACTTCCCATGAGCTCATCTAGTCAATAACTGCATGTATATGCATGTTACATGATGCATTAGACACAGTTACTGGACAAATTGGTAGCAAACAACATAATGGTGTGATTGTAGTGTGCTGCAGATAATGCTGGTATGCCCTCAAGCTCTGGAGCCCTGGATTTCAACCTGTATCTGCAGTCCCAAGCCATGGCAAAGATGGCACACAACATAGCCCATGCTAAAACACAGATCATTGTGGAACATGTCTTCAGACAGCTGAAAATATACTTGACGTATCATGTAAAACATTGTAATCCAGACTTGACACCTGGCTACAGTACAACCTTTATGGTACATGACGTGTTGCACAATATAGTGCTGCAGAAAAAAATTGGTGCAGTAGAGAAACTTCCTAGCAAGACCCATCATAGCAGTAGAACCAGTAGGGGTGGGGACTAGTGGCAGATGACAGCGGCACTATAGGTAGGGTCATGTGAATACAGTAGCTACACAGACTGTGTACTCTGGTAGGTGGTTGTTGAGAGTCAGGAACCACATCCTCCACTGGGGAAGTTCAGCTTCCATATTGTGATAACTGAAAATGCAAACTGTGGTCAGGACTTCATGTGGTCCATGTCGGGGTAGGTGTACAGCTATAGGTGTTTGTGTGTGTGTGTGTGTGTGTGTGTGTGTGTGTGTGTGTGTGTGTGTGTGTGTGTGTGTGTGTGTCATGGAGAGCAGCTATGCGCAGGCATGGCACTCCATGTATCCACAGGCAATATTGAAGAGGGTAGATTTATGGGATCATTCAGAAATAGCATGGTGAGGAATCCCAAATGTTTCAGTCTGAACAGTGTAGGTATCCATTTATTTTCTATTTATTTTTATTTATTTATACTTTGTTGACTGGGTTAGTTCCATTAGGCTAAAAGCCTCTTAGGAATGACCTAACGTGGTATTCATACTGATGAGGGGAAATTTGTCCAAGACACTGACAGACTTCCCCTAGTCTTTTTGATATGTGCCATGGGACCTTTTACATCCATCTGGGTACTACCAATTGAAGATCATTGACAATGACCCTAACAACAGACCCCTCAGATGTGTATAGCAAAAGAGGGAGTGCGTGTTCGAATCTGTTACATCTAGTTGTTCACTTAGTTTCACTATATTTCTTTTGGGTATAAACATGATTAAAAATGAAAAGGATAAAACATGATCAGAACTAGTTTTTTTATATATAAGAGTATGTGCAAAATGTAAAAAAAAAAGAAGAAAAAGAAGTAAGTCTACAGGAGCAGGAAGAAGAAGAATATATTAAAAATAGTGGAATGGAAAATAAATTTGAATATAGTGACAAGTGAAAGGAAAATGTTTTATGAAAACATTATGCAACAGTGTTATTATATACATCTTTGGTTGGATTTATCCAATAAAAAATGTTTGTGAAAGATTTTCAAATTTGGTGACAAATCAAGATTTCATTTGGAGATGTGGCTGAACAAATTACTAGTAAAGGTGAATATGGTTTATAAAGTTATAAATTTTAATATGGAAGAAACTGAAAAATACGCTTTTGTATGTCCAAGAGTGGGAAAATGCTGGCAAAATTTACAAAAGAAAGGATAACAGAGTAAAAGAAAAGTATGAATGTGGATATGACTGTATGCAAGTATTACTCAGACTGTTCACCAAATGGTAAATAAGACTAATAAAATATGTATGGCTGTTATTATAAATGTATGGGATATAAGAACAAAAGAAGGTGTTGTATAATAAAGTTTGGAAGGAAAGTGAAGTAATGAAAAAATACGATTTGGGTTGTGGCAAAAAGAATGAGGATGATTCAAAGGAAAAGGAAAAAAATGTGTAAATAACCTGTATTATAATAAGATTTTTTTAATATTGAAATAAGTTATGGAGAATGTAAATATGTAAATAATATAAATATGTAATAAAGAACCCCTACTCTTTTTGAATAAGTGCTGTGGGATCTTTTACATCCATTTGAGCTTATACCAAGTCAGGCAGATGGAGCCTTGGTTTAACATTTCATCCAAAAGACATCACCCTCTTTATGCTTCACTGCAGTATCAGTATTGTAAAACTAATCCAACTACCTCATGTGGGAATAAAACCTACAGCTTTCTGCACCAAAGATGAGTGTGCTACCTTTTGAGCTGACCATGAGACCACAAGTCGCCAGAGTAGCAGTCTGTGTAGCTATAGCCAACTGTGATGCTGTCTTAGCAATGATCCATGTAGTCTATCAGCACATGCCAGCCACCTTGGATTTGGATCATCCACAACCACAAACTGCATAGCCTGCATAGGCATAGCTGAGGGTAGTTACCATATGCCTCACTGAAGCATCCATGGACACAATATTTTCCACCACTGACCTATGCATCACTGTCTGCTCCATCTATATACTCTGTATCACTGTGCATGTGCTGCAGATTGTCCAAAGAAGACATGAAAAGTAATCACTATCATCACCGTGCTAGCTTTCCTGGATCACTGACATGCACATATGCTGATCTATGGTGAGTATTTTGAACAGGTTAGAGACAGGACTTGGAGGAATCATGGTAGGCATGCACACATCAGAGGCAGAGCAAATTTCAGATGTTGTGTAGGTTTGGAGTGACATGGAGGGATTACTCTTACATAGTGTGTGCTATGCACTGCTGAAGGCATAGAGTTAGCCTGTACCTCTGTGTGGGCCTCTGTTTTAGGGGATGCAGGTGGGTCTTTATACAATTTACACAGTGATATTGTAGACAGTTTCATGGTGCCATTGGAGTGTGTCATGTGCATGTTGCCATCTTTGTCAGCCACAAGTACCAATATCAGGCATGATGAGGCATCCTGTTGTGCTGGCCCTCCATCAGTAGATCCTGCGAAAGTATGAACACATCCTGCCTTTGGCAGCATTCACATATATGCCTATATTCTCTGTGGTATGCGTTGTGGTAGATAGTGAGATATCTGTATAGTATATGTATACATATGCACACATATATATCTTGACATGCATGTTATTGCAATTGCTGCTCAGTGTACATGCACAAGTTCCTTAGTGAGTCAGTCCCATCACATATGCAGTATGGAAGAGTGCTAGGTATTACTAATCTGTTGTATCCCCTGCTTACCCTTAGGTGATTGTTACCAACCCAACTACAACCTCTCAGTGTAAAGGACTACTTCTCTGCCACAGAGAGGAACATCAGGAATTTCTCCACCTCTCTAAACTGCTTTGGGTTTGGTAGTCCACACCCTGTGGTGGACATGTCCCTGGCAATGTCCCATGCCTTGTCTTTTGAATGTTGTACCATATTAGTTACCCTTAACCACATCAGTTACACAGACTTATTATGGCCACCCACAGCATTCACATCCTGCACCACCCCTTGCCACACCTAGTCCTAATATTGCTTATCTGCCACACCTTTGCCCAAAAGGCACTCCTGTTATATGGTGGGCGTGCCATAGCACCTCTGTTTCCTGCATGGTGAATTTCTCTGGTCTTTGTATCTCTTGGATGCCCATGCCATGCTCTGTACACCTATGTGTTACACCTGTCATTCAGTGGGTATTTATGGCATGCCATGGATGTCATCTACCGTTGACCACTGCTCCTTTCCCCTCCATCATGAAGCAAGTAAGCAAGCCCCTGAAGTGTTCTGCACATTCCTACATGTATATACTGCAACAGTGGGGATGGGCTTGCTAGACCCCTATTTACATCTGCCTACAGGCCCCATGTAGATCTACATACAGTATGTTACACCCCCCCTTACAAAGTATTGCTATGCCTCAAGCTAAGTACAGCAGCCGCCATGTCCCCGTGGCATACTCTTGATTCAGTGCCCAATGTTCATGGTGTAACATTCTGCCACAGCTGGACATGACAGAGCCATGCCATTATACTGTGTTCCCACACACAAATACTTCATGTCTTCTGTTTCACTATAATGTTATCCACCACAGGTGTTGCAGATGGTGCTGAAGTACCTTACAAGGTAGGTTTCTTCCTTTAATATTGTTATCTCCAATTCCACAAAGTTACTGTGTAAATTCCTGTATTCCACAGTATTCTGGTTTTTAGTCTGACAGTTATGCTAATGAAGCTGTTAAGCACTACTATCTCTAAGCTGCTGCTGGAACACAATGCATTGTCCAGAATACTGTATTCAGCACTCTGATAAGGAAGCATGTGACCAGTATGCTCACATAAACAGCCTGTGAAGATCCATACCACCAGTACATAGTGCTACAGTCTATGATATCACAATGTTGCAGCACTACATTGCATGTTATGTGGTATCCAAATATGCATGCATGTACATGGGGCTACCATGTTGCTCCTCGAATGAATCAGAGATGGAGATGGCTTCTTCAGATGCCGTGAACTGCAGGGTCCCGGTATGGTACACCAGGGAGGGCAAGATAACTTATACCTGCATAGAGACATTACATAGCATCTGCTGGGCTGGTATGATGGCCCATTATGCAAAACAGATGACTGCTACAAGTTTGCCAGGATATTGAGTAATGCCACTGGCATCACCCATTCTGGTGAGCAGTGTTGGCATTTGATACTGTGATCTATAGTGGCACATCCACTGGATCTGCCTAAACGTTGTTATTCCCCTTAATATGGCACTTCTGTTTTACTTTTGTCTGTATGTCTACGCTATTCAAGCCAAATTATATATCTGATTAGCTGTCAGCCATGTCACTCTACAGACTAGATGACATTTAGGACAATGCAGGCGTGCAACACTTATCTATGAATCCCAGCCTTCAGATTTTTCCATCTTCAAGTTATTTCATTGCATTTGCCCTTTTTAATATACAGAAGCTGTCATTGCTAAATTAGCCTTAATATTTATGATTTTGCTTGTGATTCCATATTGTATTTCTTTTTTTTTTGTATTACTTGCTGTCTTCTATACCCACCCACTTCATAGGACACTTCTCGACATGAACTACGTCATAGATGATGATGCATGTCTTAATTAGACATTGAAAAAACAATGATTTAAAATATTTACACCTAAGAAAAATTATTACAAACAGTATTACTTATGGGTTACCTAGTAGTGGCCTTTTGCAGGACCAGTTATTGATTTGTATAGTATAGGGAAGTTTACAGTCAAAACTGCAGCATGCAATCCAAAATCTGAATTGGTCTGGTGCCTACAGCTGACCCATACAATAAACATGACTTTTTGTATTAAACGTATTACAAGCCAAGAACTTTATATAATTATTTATTAAGCTGAAACACTGTTTACCACTAATTATACATTTACTGTATAATAGGTTCTGCTGGTGAATGCTGTTCTGTTGTTTATGTACAAGTTTTTAATGACTAAGCATCAAGAAAAAAATAAAGATAATGATGTTGGGCAAGAAACCAGTCTGTTAACATAAAGTCCTAGGAAAGACAGCAGCTGCTCAGTTAACTATATGAAGAGTATAATAGCTAGCGTTGGGTAGCTTTACTATATAGCCATTCAAGGTAGGTTGCCAACTTGTAAAGTCAAGATAAAGAGTATAACAACACTATATCCTGCAGCAGTAAAGACACACTGACTGTTGATGCAGGTTCCCCGTGGCCAGCAAGGCTGCCTCAATTAATTTTTCCAGTGCTGTGGTCACTCATGAAAAAGTGATTTTGGGCCTGACTGACTAGATGGGCTTTCAGGTGTTAGGAGAAAGCACTGTTAGTCTGTTGCAAGAAGGTGTATTTCATTGAGTTTAGGGCAGGATGTTATTAAGTCCTGAGTCTCTTCATTCTTGTATCACACTTGCTTACAGGATTAGTAACAGAACAGGAACAGGCAAGAACACTATACCGCTAAGCACATGAAAATAGCAATATCTTGCAGAACTCATTAGTTTCATAAATGTGAGTTTGCTCTACAGCAACTGTTCTGAAAAGCCAGAGGCATGCAGAAATAACAAAATGAATGCTGCATGCCAGTGCATACAACCAGAATTCAAACACTGATAACAGCAAGTGAAACACTGGATTCTCATTCAGCATCCAGTTTTGTGTCCAGTTTAGAGCTTTCATGTCAGCCAAAATTCTACAAACATTTTGCCATCCAAACAGTTTCATTTTACTGGACATATTGTAAGCTGTCTAGTTCTACACTATTGTGTATAGTTTCAGCTACTGTGAAAATGTCACATGTACATCCCCGTACCATGGCACTCTTCTTGCCTTGCTCTCTCCTCTGGAGTCCAACTGTTCATATTTTGCTACTTATCCTCATTAACTTAACCTTTTCCACTTTTACTTCTCTTTCACATATTAATGTCTCCCATCTTAATAATATTAGCGTAACTTTTATTTGTCCTATCAAATGATGGAAGGGCATTCTTAATTCCTTTAGCCCTGTCTTAAACACCAACAAAATTATGACTCACTGTCCATTTCCTCGGTTACTCAGGGCAGTTACCTTTCTTGTCATCCTATTACTCTTGCTTGTTGTAGAGGGAGTGCATAAAATCCATTCCTTGTCTCCTTTACATGAGAACCTCATATTACAGAGAATCCACTCAGTACCTTATCCCATAAGGCAGCCTCTGCACTCTCTTGGCCAAGCAGACACTTACCCATTTACATATTTCCGCTATCCATGAGGAACAAGGGGTGCTATTCACTGGCACCATTTTTTATAAGTAGAAATTTTTGGACTACTGCAAACAGTTTGTGCACTCCACTTATAGATCATTGAACAGAACTTTGAGATATTTTTTCTGCCTTTTACCTTTCTGATAAAGTTCCTTCTCATGTCTGTCACAATGGCTGCAAAGCCTTTTTTATCCAACACCCCACAGTTTATAATCTGTTTATAATTTGGTGTTTTAACACCAAATGGGATAGGTTAATTCCAGCACCAAAAGCATATTGGCTGCAAGGACAAACTAGCCTAGCACTTATTTATGAACCTAAATGTCCCAACATGTGCTTGTTTGGCCCATTTCTGGGTTATTTGTATGCAAAATATAGAGGCTAAAACTACCATGAGATTGTAAGGCAAGGCTCCTTAAGAACCTCACAAATAAATAGCCTAGTAATTAACTATTAACCTAAGAGTAGCTCTAATAGAGGTGGGAAGGCATGCTGTTTTTGACTCTATGAGTTTAGTGTAAATCCACAAATTGCATTTCCTTCAGGGAAAAATGCGAACCAAACTTCCAATAATGGTCATCAACTCCAGTTGTGGTGGTGTTGGAGAATGCACCTTTATTATTGCAGGTTGCAGTACCTTCATGTACCTTTTCCTTCTGATGTTATCAGTGATTGGAAGCCAGAGGAGACATTCTCCAGTGTGAAATGTGTGTGTGTGTGTGTGGGGGGGGGGGGGGCTGTGTCACAGACTGCCTGGCAAATGGATTAGTTTAGTTCAACTTGCTGAGTGATCAGCACCTGTAAGTATGGCAGGCTATACAGTCCATGATCACTAATGTAGAAGTGGACCTTGTTGGGGAAGTGAGCACTGCACCCTGAAGCTGGCTTGAGATTTCAGAAGGGGAGGGCATCCTAGAGTGAAAGCATGCAGTACTTTATTCCATGAATCCTGCAAGCAGAGTCCTACCACATGATTAGTTACAGAGGATTATTACTACTACAGGACTTCCTGATGGGTGAGAAAAGCCTATCTTTCTTTCTTTCTCCCTGCTGATAACAAGATGTATACAGGTACCGAATATGCAGTAACATATTTCCACAGGAATTTTTGGATAGAGAGGACTTTACAAAGACAGGATGTCTCACAAACATTGTATCTTTTCAAAGTGCTTCATTAAAGTTCACTAATAAGAGAATGTAGCCATTTATTTGTTAACCGACTATGTGGGCTGATCAGTGGTGGACCCTTGTCAGTCACAATGTTACCAATAGGCAGCATAGAAGCCCACATGCTACATAATTAAAAGTATACAGTAGTACTGAATATTGACAACAAGAGACATACAAATAATTCAAGTACAGATTTAAAGAATTAGGGATATAGTTCTGCCACCTGATTAGGATATACAAGGCTGCAGGCATTTTAGTTAATTAAAGCTTAGCTGTTTTAGAATTTCACATTCCTCTGGTACAGTCACATGAAGCTGCCAGCAGTTCAGGTAATGGAAACACGTAACTATTTATAGATTACACATTCATTTAGCACAATAGCATTTGGCATTGCACTGTAGGCATGTGTGAATACAGTTCCTGAATATGTGAATATCAGCTATTTCTCTAATTTTAGCAGGAAGGCTGTCACAGATGAGAGCAAAGAGCTAAGACAACGATTTGTTGCCATCCTTCAATCTAGTACTGAGTTGTATGAAGGAGTGAGAGGTCGCGGAGTCCACTACAGCTCCAGGGTGCAAGTGGAACAGGATTGATTTTGTGGCTAATGAGAGGCTATGGAACACATCAAGGAGATTAAAACTGAATTTGACAGCTATCAAGCTGTTTTTTTTTTTTTTTTTTTTTTAGAGAGCCAGTTTACTCTCACAATGGAAACAGAATCATGTTCCACTGTTGCAGCTGGGACGATCTTCATTTATCTCCCTACATATTTTATTTTTTAGGTACTTCAGACATGCTATATCTTGTAATAGGGCAAAACAGGTGATGCAGCAGTTAAAATTTTAAATGGGGAAAGACGACTTTTTTTACTCAGGGTCTCTCTAACCCAGGGGAAGGGAGTAGCATAAAGAAATAGTTCAGTTTCATATACCTATTTGACTTGCTGGTCACTTGATCCACGCAATAGGCATAATCAAGAGGCATATCCACAGAGAAGTTACTCTGAATATTTTGTAGTAAAGACAAGAATTAATTAAAATGATATTAATTTCTACTAGAAAGAAGGATCTCACCCAAAGACAAGAATTAATTAAAATGATATCAGTTTTGAGTAGAAAGAGGAGCCTCACCCAAAGATAATCACAGCTAGATCCTATTTAAATAAATATAAACTTATTAGCTTGCCAACCACTTGCAAGGCATCAATGGGAAAGGTTCTGACTATGCCCAAGAATACTCAAGTTCATTTAACAACTTGGATGTGGGAGGACCTACCAGCATACCTCTCAACCTCTTACTGCAAGAAATCTGGACAAAGACTTAATTAATGGGGGGGGGGACAGAGGCCCAAAAAGGGACAGATTTTAAGTATTATCCCTATAAACTTAGAAAGTTGATAGAATAAGAAATTTTGTGTTGGCATGTATTTTCTGGAGGATATAAAGTCTGAAAATGAAATGTGTTTCATCATTTAGTGATTTCAATCCTCAGTGATTTGTCAGAAAACCACAAATCTTACAATGAACAGACCAGAAATATGAGGCAAAAACCTGGACAGTTGAGAGGTATGCCTACCAGGGAGACATGAGAAACTGTCGAGAATGCCATCTCTAACATACTAGGGGACATATTTGTACAGGCCCCACTGCAAGATAGTCTCTGGGAAGGTCCCAGATGTATACACAGTGCTGTAGATTGAATTCAGGGCATCAGCACAGCCTAAGAAGGTGCCATGTGGCAGTGCAGAACCAAGAGTTTGCAGTGGAATTATTAGAGCAGGCATTGCACCACTACAGCTGGTGAAAGAAAGGAGGGAGTTAGGAGCATTCTAAAATCTCCTAACTTGCGCTGGATGACTGCTACAATTCCCTGCTCTTACCTCACTCATCTGGAGTTCCTGAATACCAGGAAGAGGAAGGAACAAATGTGACAATAGGAGACAGAAATTAAGTGATCACGGGGAAGAGCCAAAAATACATGCAAAAAATCATAATAATACCTTCTTCTGAGATATGCTATAAAGTCACTGAAAATTATGTTTAATTGAATGAATTTCCAATAAATATCCATGAGATGAAACACCTATCATGGGGAAACCTAAGAGGTCCTGGAAATATCTGAGCCCAGTATTACATCTAACATTTAATGTTTTTAACTCAGACAAGCAATCATTCATAGTATGCATATGGAATAATTCCCCGAGGCAACCTTAAAGACACTATGATATCAAAGGAGACCATGTTAAGATAAAGACTACGGTGTCTTACTATACATAATGATATGTTGACTGCACATTATAACATGTCATTTGCAAGCACTAAAAAGACATAAACTACAAATTGTCCTAATCAGTGAACTAGAGACAACAAAGAATCCCTTGAACTTATGTCCCCACTATTTTTATAAATATTAAGCATTTTTCACTGTTATGACATATTCAGATATGCTAAACATAATATAAATTACTCAATCAGTGAGAACAAATTAAAAAGGAGACATCAAATTGCTTAACAATCACACATTGAGAAGAAGGTATCTTTTTGGAGGAAACCTGAGATAAACAAAACAACAAAACATACAGAAAGAGGTATTTACTGTAACCTAGTTAAGGCTCCACCTAGTGTATGTCCTTAACTTTGGAGTAATTCTAGAATAATATGCAGAAAGGAACTTTTCTGTTCACCATATTTAAGTAGAAGACATACTGCATCAAACCTTTTCTCTTCAGTTTCATATGCATGAAATGCATACTGATTGTTATAACATAGTGCGTCATTTATAAATGGGGTGTGGACTGCCTATATAAGCCCTTGGACCCTTCTGCCATTGCTGTAAGTTATGACCAGCTCCATGAGTGACACAATAAGTCCTTAATCTTTAGCCAATAGCTAGATTAGATCATTACTAACAGCCCCATTACAGTACATGACCTTTATATCACAACATATAAATGACTGCTCTACTCCTGCGTCACAAATCATCTTAAAATCCCTTCACTCATGTCAGGAACTCTAAGTACACACACACACACACACACACACACACACACACACACACACACACACACACACACAAAATGTATTGAGCTGAAAATTGTTTAAAGGAATAGCTACTGATGTAATAATATTGTTTCAAATACTATTTCTAGCTTCAGATGTACTTGAAGCTTTTCAAAACAAAGTTTTTCCTGTAATTACTAGGAAGAATGTATTTACAGATAACCCTGGATATCCTCTGAGCTAAACAATTACTCAAGCACAGACATTCTGTATAGTACAAATGGAAGCAGTTTCTCCAACTGAAGAATGAGGCCAAAAAAATCACCATCTATCAAAAGACTGCCAGCTCAGCTTATGGGAAACCCCCAAACACATCTGGAAGGAAATCAGTTCACATCTGGCAGGAGTAAGCAATAAAACCTATGGAAGAAACCTGGTTTTGGTTAACACCCAGCAACTAGGTTAGTGAAAAAGATATTTGTTAGCATTCTTTTACTCAGATAATATTGCCTGATCACCAGCTTTTAATATCAATAGATTTTTAATATTTCACATCTCAACTTCCTCCTAGGAGAATTTCTACTTACTTTAGTGGTAAAATCACTGGAAACTCTTCCTAACACTGAACATACCTTATACAAATGGAATCCTAGATTCCTGTAAATATGTGCAGTATACATGTACAGACAGAGTATGTATATAACTTTGCTGTCACACTCTGGAAGTCTGTTCTGGACAGTCCATTTTAAAAAATTAATTCTCCTCCATCTGTTTCCGATTTTAGGCCTATCTCATTCTTACTAGTAATAGCTACATTGCTTGAGAATCAAATCTGTCAGCAAGCACTAAAGTACCTAAACAAGTAAGGATTGTTGTCTAATGTTCAGGATGGTTTCAGTCATAACAGAGGCATTATAACTGCTGTTTGTATGCTGACCAAATTAGCACTGTGTAACATGAACAGAGGATACTAATGTAGGCTTTATTCCTTTGTTTAACTAAAGCTTTTAATTATATGCCCCTCCCCAACCTCACACATGCACACCTGCGCACGCACACACACACACACACACACACACACACACACACACACACACACACACACACACACACACACACACACACACACACACACACACACACACACACACACACACACACACACACACACACAATATGCTTCCAAACCATAAAGCACTTGGGCCTTGACGAAGGCCCCGTAATTCATCTTTAGTCAATACCTAGTTGATATAACCTTGTAGTTAAGCTAACTTCTAAACCTTTCCTCAACTTTCATTGGGTTAGGAGTCCCACGGGACTCATCATTGGACCCGCTCCTTTTCTCACTATTTCTTAACTCCTTGTCCTTGGGCATCCTTGATATGAACCTATTAATGTATTTAATGACATAGTAGTTATACGAATGTCTGAAGTTTTTAGGATATAATAGTTAAATTCCACCTGAAGTTAGCGGCTTTGAAAGAATGGTTTATATGTTAACATCTTCAGCTCAAATTAGGAAAGACTAACAAAGTATTCTATAGCACAGCAGCAAGGCTGAGCTAAGTCCTCAGGCTTTTCTGACCTGAAAATGGCACAACTATTATTATGTGTTTAGGTGTTTCGTTTGATCCCACCCTGTTTGTGGAACAGCATGTTAATTATATTAAGACCAAAACCAGTAAACTCACTGCTACTGGTTTCTTTGGATTTCTAGGCCATGAAGTAAGACATCCTACTGCAAAGGAGTCATGCTGCCATAACTTGAATATTCCATCTGTAGTGCACAATGTGGTGTTCAGAGTTTCCACTAATGCTTTCAGATATGACTCTCTTGAAACAATTGCTTTTACACAGCCTGCAAATAACTTTATTGTAGTGATCGCAGTCTCCCTCAGAAACAGGTCCCCATATCTGGGATTATTTGTCCTTTATGATATATATGCTAGCAACCTAAAAGCCTTTACGATTTACTTCTACTCACACCCTAGGTGATTAGATTTGTAGCAGTACCAATGGCTCAGTGGGTAACAAACTTGCCTTTGGTGCTAGAAGATCAGAAGGCTGTGGGGGTCTATTCCCACCCTAGGTGACTGAATCAATTTTCAAATTGCTGACAATGCAGTACAGCATTAGGGGATATTGCATGCCAGAATATGCTATCCTTCAGATGCAACTTTAAACCAAGGTTCTGTCTGCTTGAGTTGGTGGTAGCTCAGTGAATGTAAAACATCCCATGGCACCAAATAAAAATAGAAGGTAAAGTTCCTCAATGCCCTGGCCAAATTTCCTCTAGTAGTATAAATACCACCTTGAGTTTCTGCTGAAAAGAGGCTACTAGCCTACTAGGACTAACCCAGAAAACAAAGGATAAATAAATACGTAAGTTCTGTTTACAGCAATGAGCCAAATGTAAGTCTGTGTGTACCTCCCCCATTAATTGACATCCTAAATTATCAATTTCTATCTCTTCTTGTGGTGGCTTTTAACTTATGGATTTAATCTAATATGACTTTTGTACCTGAATTTATTATGGAACTTGCATATGTGTTACATTTGTACTAACTTAATAGTAATGATTGATTTTAGCACAATCTGACTTGATTTCATTAGCATGTTTATATTTGTGGACTGTACATTGCCATTGGCGTGAGTTATGCCCAGAAGGGAAACGGGCTTAATCTTAATGTGTATAAATGAAACAAGAGTAATCGATTAGGTTTATTCAAGTCCAGTTCACACTGAGGAAAAGTCAGTGTTAATGAGATCATGGAACTGTGATTTTACAAAACTTTTGCCAAATGTATTCCAATAAACTCCAAAACAAAAACCACAGCGAAGGAACAAAACAGCTAACATGAACAGCTTTATTGAAACAGTTGAATGCTTTCTTTCCTTCTATGATAAGGGACTTCTTCAGAACAAATTTACAAAATACACACACACACTACTAACCCAGCCTTAAATAGTGAACCACTAATTATACATCAATTAATTCTTAAAATGACATGACATATAATGAAAAAACATTTGTATAAAACATATAACCAATACAATGAATATATATGAAAAAATGTATACAAATAATACCTAACTTACCTAAAATATTAAAAATATAGTAAAAACTATGTACTAATCCCCTGAATAAGAGATTTTACCCTAATATATGTTTTAATTTTAATATGCTAGATAAGCTGATAGCCTCATTAATGCCTGGATACTTAGTGGCATCAAATCTCAACTCACCAGGTTGAACAAGGAGAAAATTACAGTCAGTTGCCTGTCGGGTGCCAGCATCCGCCACATAATGCATGCACTCAAGTCACTCCACAACAAGTACAAATATGACTCTGTTATTGTCCATGTTGGAATGAATGACCTGAGATGTACCTCCCTGGACTACATGAAAAGTGACATGGAAGAGCTCTCGGATCATGTGGCCCAGGCAGGTATGACCCTAGCCCTGAGTAGCATCCTGTCTTCGCCCAGAATTATACCACAATATAAAGACAAAATGATTGACTTCAACAATTGGCTAAGCTTCTGGTGTCATTCAAAGGGGATCCAGTATCTTTCTGCCTGGGACGACATGATCAACAGACCACGATGCTTTGCCAAAGATGGTCTGCACCTGTCGCCCCTATGATTCAGGTTACTGGCTAAGGCTCTTGCCACCCCTATAGTGCCTTTTTTAGGCAAAGTTCAAAGGACAAAACCACCACCGTAACAGGTACAAGCATGGAAAATCTGAAGGTAAAGCTACACAGTGCTAGAAGTCTAAACTTCAAAATGCACTCTCTCGAGGCACTCCTAAAAATGGAGAACATTGATATCTGTGCAGTAACTGAAACCTGGTTCAAGGCTCTAGAAAGCACCCCTACAATACCAGGCTACAACTCTTACCACACTTTTTGGCCACCAAACCAGGACCAAAGGTGGAGGAGTGTCAATATTCACCAAGGATATTCACAACACCAGGCTAGTTGCTCAAAACAATGCGTCTGAAATTCTCCAGGTGCAACTAACACTAGGTAAGACTGCAATCCAAATTGTAGCTTGCTACAGATCCCCCACCATACCCCAAGATTCTCACTACACCTTTCTAAACATACTGGAAAATATTAAGATAGAACCAAACACCCTAATACTGGGTGATTTTAACTACCCTGCCATTAACTGGGAAAACTACTCATGTACCGACACCTTTGCCCAACGGTTCTTGGAATTCATAAATTCCAACGCCCTGGATCAACTAATCCATAGTCCCACCAGGGGCTCCAATATCCTAGACCTGGTCATTGCCAACATGGGAAATTGATGCTCCACACCTATGGTCACCCCCCCCCTCGTTAGTCAGGTCGGACCATAAGCTAATCACCCTTAACATCCACATCCCACCACCAACCCCCAGTAAGGAAACCTCCATAAAAAACTTCTCCAAAGCCAACTTCATGCTACTCAAGTCAGAAGTGACAAACTTCATGACACCCATGCAGACAGGAAATGAAAGTTCAACTGCTGAATCCTACACTAAGGCACTGTACGAGCACATCCACTCATGCATGAATTGTGCCATCCCAAATAGAACCAAGATGTTCTCATCCAAAAAAAGGAAGCCAATCTGGTGGTCCCCTAACATAAACAAACTTTACAACAAAAGGAAGAAACTGTTGCAGAAAAGAGGAAAATCCCAGGATGCAAAAAACTCCCTTACCAGCCTCAGTAAAAAACTGAGATCCCTCATAAAATCCTCCAAAGCTAGTTACGAAAAGACCATACAAAATTATACTAACTTTATGCAAAGTCAATCAGTTTATAACAGTGTTTTTTCTAATGTGACATCTGCTTGCAATGTAATCTATACTCGCAAAACTAACAAAATAAATAAAAAGAGACTTAAATGAATAAGCCAAACAGAGGGTGTATCCACTTTCTGCGGGAAGCGTTAAACGAAGAGGATCAGGCCAATCAGGGAACAGATTTAGATGAGGGAATGACGTCAAATGCAGTAGGCTATAAAGCGACAAGGAATCCCTCACAGCCTTTTCAGAATGAGGAGAGTGTAAGGCGTTCAGAGAGACTGAAGGAGAAAGAGCAACAGCCTCGTTTTTTGCTGAAAACTTATCGGAATTATGTTGTGCAGGGGGCGCTGCCGGAAAACAACAGGAACAGGAGCCAACAGAAAAGTACTTGATGTATATGGCCTTGGACATGTTGGGGTCTGTAAGTACTTTTTCAGTTAATAATTCCTTTGCTTCGCTTGGCATTCACAGCATTTTGACTGTTAATGAAAATGAATGCTTTAGTGACAATGGGATAGCTGAGAGCAACACTGATTCGAACGTTAACGGTCAACATGAAGATGTTTCGGATGGAACTCTTGACAGTGCTTTTATGTTGAATTTTCAATTAAATGTGGACAATTTAGTTAATAAATTTGAATGCAACAGTGGTGACATGATTCAAAGATGTGATATAATGAATTTTGAAAATGCATTTGAACCTGTTGTTATTGAAAATGAGAGAAATGATTTCAAAGTTTATAATTATTCTACAAAGGAAATTAGAACTGAACATGTAAATGTATTGGCTAATGGGTTCACTTGTGTGCCATTTAGAAAGGCAAGGATAGATAATACTTTGATAGATCTCAAAAGTTATACTAGGAAATTGAATTTTAAGGTCTGGTTTAATTCCCAAATTGAAGGGAATGGAGATGGTAATGGGTGTTTAAGGAGACCCAGCACATCCAATCCACTTTAAATAATGTAATAAGGTTGTTTGAAAACAAATGTGAAAAGGATATACATAGGGTTCTATCAGTTAAAACAGAACATGTACAAACAAACGTGACAGTGGGTGGAGAAAGTTTGCTTAATGATTTGGTAGGGGACATCAACATACGTTTAATGAAACCGGATAAAGAAAATGGAATTGTCATTATGGATAAGGCTGATTATTTGAACGGTATTAATACCCTGTTGTTAGATGGGTCTTATATAGAGAGTTCCCTTAATGAGATACGTTATGTATAGAAAAATTGATTTGTTAATGGATGACATGTTGTACCAGGAGCAAATCAATGAGGATGAGCATGCATACATGTACAATAAGTATCCTATGGTACTAAATATATTTGAAATTCTCAAGGTCCATAAGGGACTTAGGGATCCACAGTTTAGACCTATAGTTGATGGAAAATGGTCAAAAACTTGTTTTAGAAGTAAATTTTTGGATAAAAAATTACAGGCAGGATTAAAAATATTTCCATACATATGTAAAGATTCTTGGGAATTCTTAGACATGGTGGGTAGAATAAAGTTAGATAAGAAGGTAATTATGGTCACCATTGATGTGGTTAGCTTGTTCACTGTTATCCCACATGCAGAAGGTTTAGCTTGGTTAGAGACCCAATTGTTCAACACTGGCCTATATGACCAGGACAATGTATCTGTAATGCTTGTGGAAGTGGTGCTTCAGAATAATTATTTATATTTTGAAGGCCAGTATTATAGGCAAAAAACAGCGGTTGCTATGGGCGCTGCCTGCGCTCCCGTTTTTCCAAATTGCATTATGTCTTATTGGGAACAACAGTATGTTATTCAGAGTACATTCCAATCCAATATTTTGTTTTACACAATGTTTTTGGATGATTTGTTTATTTTGTGGAAAGGTATTGATCAGGAATTAGAGCAGCTCTATGCATATATAAATGATACTGTTGGCTTTTTGAAATTTACACATCAACATAATAGAGAAATATTGCTTATTTAGATGTAGAATTATCTATTACTGAAGACAATGTGATGGAATCTAAAATTTATAGAAAACCAACTTTTTCAAACTCTTATTTAGAGTTTACTAGTGCATACCCATCCTTTCAGAAAAAAGTCTATAGTTAAAGGGCAATTGGTTCGAGCAGCCAGGATGGTGAGCTCAGACATAGTATTTATTGATGAGTTAAAGTTTATTTTAAATATGTTTAAGGCTAGAGGATACCCAGATCTCCTACTTGATGAGATTAGTAAGGAAGTGGTGCATAAATGAAGAATTTATAAACCAACTTTAGAATTTGGTAAAGATGGTAATAATGTAAATAAGGGGAATATGGATCCAAATATTAGCCTTGGGTTTGTCATATGGTTTAATCAAGATGTTTGGAATATTGTAGATATTATTTTTAACAATTGGGACATTTTATAATTTGATGATAATGTAGCACAGAAAGGGGGGGGGCAAAATTATTTTTAAAAAAGATAGGTCTTTTAAAAATATAATGGAAAGGACTAAGGTAAATAGGGACACTGGTACAAACAGAAGTAAAGGGAATTTTAAGTGTCAGCACTGTAACCTTTGCCCCCACATTTTAGAAACTGGGGGCAGGTTCGTGTTGAATGGTAAAACATTGAGGATTAATGGGCATTTTGATTGTTGTACCACTAATGTAGTTTATGTAGCTAAGTGTTTGATGTGCCCTATTTTTTATGTGGGTAAGACTGCTAGATCTTTTAAGAACAGAATAAGTGAACATTTATTGGGCATCAGACATAATGGGCAAACTAATGCACTTGCAAGACATATTAATGAATGTAGAGACCATGCTTTTAGATTTTTTGTGATCCAACATTTGTTTAAAGATCCACAAGGTAGATGCCTAGATGTCCATTTGGATGTCTGTGAGCTAAGATTGCAACTAAGGCTTGATGCCACTAAGTATCCAGGCATTAATGAGGCTGTCATCTTATCTACCATATTAAAATTAAGACATATATTAGGGTAAAATCTCTTATTCAGGGGATTAGTACATAGTTTTTACTATATTTTTTATATTTTAGGTAAGTTAGGTATTATTTGCATACATTTTTGATATATATTCATTGTATTGGTTATATGTTTTATACAAATGTTTTTTTCATTATATGTCATGACATTTTAAGAATTAATTGATGTATAATTAGTGGTTCTCTATTTAAGGCTGGGTTAGTAGTGTGTGTGTATTTTGTAAATTTGTTCTGAAGAAGTCCCTTATCATAGAAGGGAAGAAAACACTCAACTGTTTCAATAAAGCTGTTCATGTTAGATGTTTTGTTCCTTCACTGTGGTTTTTGTTCTGAAGTTTTAAGGAACTTTCCCTTTACCTTAAAAGTTATATAGTGTTGAACTAATTTTGGAGAGCCTTTGATAGGAGGTCCAGGGGTACTTGGCTCCCTGCAAAAATTGTTTTTTTTAAGTTTGTTAAAAACTGACATTGTGTGTGTGGTCACCTTTATTTTTTTCACTATTTTTGTAATTAAGTATAATTTTGCCTGCGGAAGTACTATGGATCTTAGCCTAGAATGACACCATTTTGCATCAGTCCACTGCCTATTATGTCTCCTTAATTTCATTGCTACTAATTGCATGGAGCAATTGTTGAAAAACCCAACTAAGGAAAAAAGAATGCTGGATATTATTTTGACCAACATACCATCAGTCTGTCCAACTCCAACCATCTCCTCTTCCTTTGTCACATAAGGCAACACTTCAGTTTATTTTCCATCAAAATAAGCAATATTGCATGCACAATGTATCCACATTTAGGGATTTCTCCAGCAGTGACTACCCCAAAAATTACAAATACACTAGTAGAAACAGATCCTGCATGCCTCTAAGATTTCAGCCACTGACAGTTTCAGTAAATTCTGCAGCTTACAAGAGCAAAAAGTAGCTCTGAACAACAAGCAGGGCAAAACTTGATTAGAAAACAGACACATGAAGAAGCATCAGTGAAAACATGTTTTGCTTTGTTTCATTAATTTTCATGCTTGGCTCTGAACTTACCTTAAGACAGTCTTTCATTTTGAGTGATTTCTGTTTCTTCTTGGATAGGAAGAGCAGGGCAGATGGGACTGCTTCCCCAGCCACCACATTACAGGAGGGGTGCCAGTAGAAGAGAAAAATTGTATTATAACTTCTTGATCTTTCAAAAAACATCCTGCTGTTATGGTGCCTCACTATCAACACCTAAAATAACCCCTGCTTTCAATCAGTAAACTACTTATCATGTTTTTAACTGCTCTAGTGACACAGTATGTCAAGTCAGATCCATTCCTTTGGACAGGCTGCCTGAATTCATAATGAGAGAGTCAGCGTTTTATAGAAAGTTTGTCAACTATCTGTTTTATCTTTTTCTTCAAAATAGGTTTCGCTGCTTATGAAAGTAAAACAGCTTTTCTTTTCAGCGTCAGATATTTACAGCAGGTAGTAGGGACTCAGTAAAATTGTAAATTCCAGCACATCTGACTATCAGGCAGTCTACAGAAACTGAAACAAGCCTGGAATATTATGCCAATCCAGTCTGTCAAAAGATGCTTTGCCAGGGTTTTATTTAATGTTCTCTGTGTGTTCAGTGATATTGCTGAGGAAAGCCCTAACAAAGCAACTTTTGGATGTCTGGACTGGCACAGTATCTCAGGCTTGCTTTAGCCATCATATACTTGGGTAGCTGTTGCATTGCATATATTTATGTCTCAGAGCTGTCCAGCATATATTCAGCACAGGCCTTATGTACTGCCGTATCCGTACTATACTATAAGTACACAACAGAATTATGTCATTCAGTGAGGCAGGCATTGGGCTGGAAGCAGAATAAGCTAGGTAGGGAGGGGTAAGGGGTACAAAATATGCCACCCTAGGCAACAAACTATCTAATAGCTGGATTATAAATCATGCCCCTATGTCCCAATTATATGCAAGTAGAAGTGAAGCTTTAAGAAGAAACCCCTGTTGTAAGAAAATAGGATAAACTTGCTTCACAACAGGAAGAAAAGGCTCTACATAACCTATAAACACTACCCAATTTAAAATGCTAAAACCAAGATCAGCCTTATCAAGCACTATCAAGGGCAAAATCTTCCTATGAGCTCAAACAGAAGAAGTTAACATAGTTTTAGAACAACATATGGAAACATAAAGGTAATATTTAGGATTGTAGTGCTCTAGCAGTCATTGGTACAATGTACTTCAAGTTATAATTTGATGTCAACACTGTACCAAAGACATTTATCTCCATCTTCTAAAGGTAGCTACCACAATTAGGCTACAGTAGTTCCATCTCCAAAGGGGGTGATCTACAGCTGAAACCGGGAAACACAGACTCATCATTCTCATCAGTATCCTGTGCAAGTTTCTGGACAGAACCATTGCAGAACCTGAACTTGTTCTTGTGGACAAAGGTGATCATCTACCTCTCCAAATATCCAGCAACAATTTGTCAGGGAAAGGTCATGTCTAGTAAAATTAGTTACATTTTTGAGGCTATTGCACCTGCCCTGAACAAGGGGTTAAATATGCACCCTCACTTTACATGGATTTTCAATACTTCCCCCCCACTTATTTATGGACATTTGTTTACCAGGAAGGTCCAACTGTGACAAAAGTACCTAGTTTTGTTGGGAGCAGAAAAGCCCCAGATGCACCAAATTACATAAATCAGGGTATATAGGAACAAAAACATAGTTAACATTTATTTATTGATTGCATTTGTTTACCGGGAAAGTCCACTGGGCCTAAAAGAGCCAATTTTCAGTGGAGGCCCTAGGAGAAAAGCTCAGACAAGAACATAGATACAGAAAATATTAAACATTAATTGGTACAAAAGTAGATACAGTGTTACAGATGGTGATTAGAGTAATATATACAGAATATATCTATAAAAGCAGGAATTTTGTTGGTTGTCAGATGAACTCAATCTGAGGTATAAACACAGATATATTAATCAGCATTATTGTACCAGTATCAACAAGTGATAAAAATAATAACTATGTTGAAAATATCACCAGTCAGCAGTAGCAAAAAGCACATGAGTTTAGTTATCATAGAAGAAGAAGAAGGAGGTTAGGTTATAGAGCAGGTACATAGCGAGGAAGAGTTGAGATTATTTTTCAGTATTTGTTTGAAGGTGGTGGTGCTGCCTCTGTTTCTAATAGAAGGTAGAAGTGAGTTCCATAGTTTGGTGATGGTGAAGGAATAGAGGAGTTGACCAGCAGGTAAGATGGACTTTTCTACTTTTAGAAGTAGATTATTTTCAGATCTTAGTTGCCTGCTGGGTGGCAAGTAGAATTTGAGACCAGGACAGTCTGTGGGTCTGTAGATTATTTTGTGCACTGCAGTTAGTTGGGTGAATGAGAGATGCACATAATTTTTAGATATCAAATACAGCATAATATATATTTCCCATAAAGGAATTTTAAACAAAACTCAGTAAATTCAGTGTTGAAATGTGTACAGTCTTCTGAAATGACAGTAAAATCCAGCTAGTAAATATAAGAGGTGAATTGTCATCACAGACTGAAGTTGCCAGTGGGGGTGCTAGAGAGCAATTCTTGGTCTATTTTTCTTTGTCATCTTTTTTCAGATACACAGTCTCTGAGTCACTAAATTCGCTGATGACTGCAAACTGGGTAGCACTCGCCTCTTACCCCTCAAAATGTTTTACAAATTCATGCTATGGAATATCTTTGCTGGGGGATTTGCAGAAGCTGCCAGTCACTTCCAAGTCTGTTTTTAAGATTTTTGTTCTTATCTGTCAGGTGCTATGCATCTCAGGTACTGCTTATTTGAAAAATCTGGTGGTGTTTTATTCTCCAGCTATGAATTCATTTGTCATCCGATGAGGGAGGGATTACTAGCTGCTCCAAAGAGGCTTTTTTATCCCAGTCCTCTGGAATGATCTACATTCACAATTAGCATGTGTGACTTGGAAGCCCTCTTCGGAGGTCCCTAAAGTCTCATCTGTTTGGCAGGGTCTTTAAAAATCCAATCAGATGTTAAGTTTTACATGTATTTATTTATTGTTTATATATATATATATATATATATATATATATATATATATATATATATATATATATATATACACACACACACACACACACACACACACACACACACACACACACACACACACACACACACACACAGTTTATCTCCAGAATCTCAGACAATGCCAAAAGTAAGTGTGGACAAAGGCCCTAAATGGGAGACATTTTTTAAATATTGGCACTACAGACTTACAAAGTTGATAGAATAAGAAGATATGGATTAACATATATTCTATGAGGTAAAACACATCTGTAACCTTTGATGACTGATATTATTTTTGACTGTAATCCACCATTTTTTCCTCAAGAAAAAAATCTGCAGTTTTAAAGCAAAACCAGTATTTTCAGTCAAAATCAAGACCATCCATGAAAAACAGGGACAGCTGAGATCTGCTAGCCATTCTTAGGAAGTTGTCACTCCACTGTGTATCTCACTTATTCAGCCAATGATAAACTGTCGTGCCCCCCAAAAAACACAATATCATCTTCACTAGTCTCTTGACCCAACACTTGGTTCTGAGACAGAGAGCTCAAAAGTTCCTTACTAACATGATGGATTAGGAGGCCTGGCAGCCAAGATAATTAGAAGGCCTTCAAAATCTGGCAATCTTCTTTGTATTATGTTATCTCTTGAGCAGCTCTATGCTTTGTTTTCTAGGCCATGAAAGACCATCTCCTCTATAAAACTCTGTATTGGTGGGAAGGCCAATATCCATTAACAACAGCTGCAAAAATGACAATTATCTCAGTCAATTGTTCCCTTGTTTTTGGAACAGATTGTATCTGCCCTTAAAACAATGCCAGAACCTTTACATTTTTAAAAGGGAATTTGATGAATATATGTGTAAACACAAGTTTCTGCAAGCTACAATTAAACATTTTTTAAAACATTTGTAGCAAATGAGTCCCCAAGATAAAGTCAGTCTTTTCCTTCTGTGGGCAGTTCAGGTCACTGGAAAGATGTATATTATTTCCACAGAACTGTTTCAGTTTAAATATTTAGAGAGTATGCTCAAATCTCAAGACATTTGTCACTCAATATGACTACAAAAGCTTCACATTTACTTTTTCTTGGGTCAGATGTCTACCTGGATGGTTTCCCTTCTCATAAATATGCTTTGACTTAGTCATCCTGGTGAACTTTTTTTTTCTCTGTAACACTAACAAAAACATCTAAGGCATTGGAGTTTTTTGTGGGCCATGGTAGATGGTTTTCCTGTACATTTTGGAATAAAACAGCCATAACCATGATATGGCCTATGCAATTTTCTCTCAGTGGATTCTGTTTGCTATCTGACAATTGTAGCTTGCCAGGACAATCTTGCATGATACTCAGTTGTTTTTTTAACATCTTTCCATACACAAAGCTTCTGTCCTAAATAAACCTATACATTTTCCTTCCATTGTTCTGCAACTGGAGGACACCAGGAGGAAGGAGCAAGTGTCAGGGATTATGTCCATCAACCTTGGATGGTGAAGGGGGCCAGAAGATATTACAGTGCTCTTGCTCCCTACTCAGTTGACCATTAGGAGTGATACAAGGTACAGCCATGCTGTTCCTAGTATGAACATCTGCATACTCACAGTGTTCATTTAGAAAATGAAACACTCCTTGCCTGGGGTCTGTTCCTCAAAGTCCCTGTATATATGGAGTGCTTCCCCCCAGGGAGTTTCCTGTGGTGAAACTAGAACAACACCTCCCCCCCCAGATTGGGCAAGATGACATTCACTAATGACTTTCATCCCTTCCTGATTGGATCTTCAGCATCCAGATCACTAATCAATCAGTTGACACACAGTTAGGGATCTGTCCTTCTGTGCTGTGGATCAAACCATACTACACAGTTTTTGACCTAATCCACCAAGTTCCTCCAACTCCTCTCTGCAGTGTACAGCAGTGTCTTAATGATCACCTGCTAAGACTACTGTTTAACTTGGAGGTGCTGAGCTGCTAGCAGAGGAGAATATGAGAACATGTTCCCCAGCAACCTCTATGCACCACTGGACAGCAGTCTGACAAGGTATAAGCTATAGTCTATATTTGACTAAGCTCCTGAAGGATTTTTCTGCTTGCAGAAGGAACATCCCATCTAGAAAAGCATTGACAGACGCAGAAAAAAAATGTGACTGACTGAGAAAGGATTTACATAGCTGCATCTTGCAAACCTGCTCTTTTAGGTTCCCTAAGGGAAGCTTTTTTTAAGAAGACAGGTACTTTGGGGGGGAGATCTCATGTCTTCAACTTTTGTCCATTACTGTACTTCAATAACCGGCCATACAATGACAA
>NC_056741.1:1281085727-1281150727 GCF_019279795.1 Protopterus annectens | reverse complement strand
TGGAGAGGGCAATATGTAGAGGTGTGTCATGGCTGCGATAACAAGTGGATAATGGAAGTTACGCGTGTAAGTTCAACACGGGTAGGGTGGAGGAACTATGGTTATGAAATTATGGATCCAGGCATGCCAGGGTTGGGTAGCTCGGTTCTAACTGGACCCACCCCGTGGAGGTCAGCGAGTTCGTAATAGGTATATATGCATACACACATGCAGACAGCAATATGTAGAAGTACATTCTCTGTAACACATGCATTCCATTTGTAGACATAAATAATAGGAATGTGCACATACAAACATCGACAGTAGATGGAATAATGGGCTGTGCAGAAGAGGGATGGGACGAAACTGCTAGAACGCAGAGGCGTGTACAGTGTCCAAAGTCAGTGCTGTGCTCATGATAATCCAATGTGAGGGCTTCCTCACACATGGAATCCTTCCTGTAATCTGCCCGGTACGGCAACGACAAGAACTTAACCGGTCTAATTGTAAAAGAAATATGCTGAACATGTACATAACTAGGCTCCCATGTGTAACGTGTGCGATACCGCATAGTCATACATATTAATGAATTGCAGTGTCATGTTAACGGGAGTAAAGATGTAATAAAGTATAGAGTCTAATCTTGCCATAAACACATGGGTGTTCCATGTGGGGCAACCCAATAATTCCAAATAGTATTTTTTGGTCGCTCACATCAGCAATGTTTGCGGACTAAACGTATGGGAGGTCTGAGGACACGTGGAGTGATTAAACTGATGGGATGGCTCTATAGGAGTAGGGTGTGGCCAGTGTGTAGTGGTGTCAATACACCACGAATCTGACAGGAGAATGGATGACAGCAGTGTTAGGGAGGCATTGGGCTGTGTTTGGGGAACCAGGAGCCATGGGTATATGGGTATATATGCATATGGAGCAGCACAGCAATAGTGCACTCATTAGAGCAACCCCCCAACGAACAGACATTCTCATACCGAATCACACTGTATCACATTTTAATTACCATCGGTAATCCATACATGAACATATTGCGACATCTGTTCGCTGTATAATGTGCTAAATACCGATTAAAAGATAACTGGAGTGAAGTGTCGGTGTCATAATGAATAAGGCACTAGTATGCAGGTGAAGCATATATAAACACCATTACACATTTGTAAGTGCGTATGCGCGGGGAATGTATTGGTTTACAGACACACACACACACACACACATATATATATATATATATATATATAAAATATATATAAATATATATATATATATATATATATATACATATATGTATAGACATATATATATATATATATATATATATATATATATATATATATATATATACATATATATGCACATACATATACTTATGTATACATTATATATATATATATATATATATATATATATATATATATATATATATATATATACACACATGCATATATATATATATATATATATATATATATATATATATATATATATATCTATATATGTGTGTGTGTGTGTGTGTGCGTAGATGTATAGAGATATACAGCTATGATAGGAAAAAGCACACACAGGAATGACATATGTTCACAGGCTATGGCAATGGAAGTGAGGAGCCCAGGCAAGACACACGACACACGCAGCATGCCCTTCCACCCACCCCACCCCCCACAGCAGGACACAGGAAATATACACGCAATCAATGTAAAGTGTCCACTGCTCCCCAAACCATAGGCAGGATACAACCGGGGGGACACAGTGCACCCATGGATTCTAATCATGGAACACATACTGGAGCGTCCCTTGCTGGACACCCCAAAAATCGGCAAAACCATACAAATGTGATAGATCGGCCATCTTGTCTGCGGTGTATACAGACTCAGAATACAAAGTTGGGTAACCCTAATGACCCATGGGCCGAGACAATTTTATGAAATGGGTCCGTGAAGTGGAGAGTGGGCAGCATGTAGTGGTGTGTTCAGAACCGACCAGGTCCCAGAGTAAGGATGGGTGCTGTTAAGGAGGCGAGGGTGGAGGAACTATTGGTAGCTACTTATGGGTCTATGTGTGCAGGTGTTGGCTGATGTTGGCCAATATGGACAGCTCTAGGGATGCAAGCGAATGTGTTCATTGGGCAGAGGCGTCGCCCAATGAGCAGCCACACCCACTGTGAGACCCACTAAAGCAAAGTGTAATCTATATGGCAAGGAATGGAATAACCAGATGTAGACATATATATGTAGAGCTATGTGTGTGTATATCTACCCATAGCGAGATAGAGATATGCTTCTCCCTCGCCATAGTACGAATGTATACATACAGAGAAAGAATACAGATACATACCCACATATGAATATATACATATGCAGACAATCATAGACCCATATTTCGTTAGATTGTATATATATGTATATATAAGCAAGATATGAATATACATGTATGCATACATATGCAGATATATCTATATATATTAATGTAAATATATATATATATATATATATATATATATATATATATATATATATGTAACAGCAAATATACACATGTATATAGCTAGGATATGATACAGCAGTTATAGGTGACATATGTTCAGGCCAGGCATATGTTGGTCGGAGGTCCAATAAACAAACGTGTAACACGTAGCATCACACCCTCCCACCCCCCAGCTAGGCCAGTGAGACATACAGACACACAATAAAGGTAAATACACCACTGCTTCTCAGACCACCGGCAGGAAACTACCAGTGGGACAGACCTGCAAGGTCTACACTTGAAACATAGACATTGATGTCCCTTGTGGGACACCAAAAATTAATGATCAGAGCCAGGCCCTGTAATGATTTCTCCGACCAGGCTGTAGATGTACATGGACCAGTAGGTTGTGCAAGCCTGATAACATATGGGTCGACGCAACGTACATGTGTCCCGACACGGGGAGAGTGGGCAGTGTGCAGTGGTGTGTTTATACCCCACCTGCACCCACAGTAAGGATGAGTACTGTAGAGGAGTGGCGGGTAGGGGAGCTATGGGTATGCGATTATGGTCCTAGGCGCGCAGGTGTTAGCTGGCAGAGCCATATTAGGACTGCCCCGTGGATGTAAGTAATATCCCGATGTGGGCATAGCAGATGCCCATACCTCCCAAACTCTAAGTGCACATCCACTGGATAGTCCGTAAACCACTGGGGGAACACATAGGAACCATACCATTGAACTGTCCCTGATTACCAGGGACATCCGTGATTACGACTCAGAATCTAACTCTGTCCCACCTAAACCCTCCTAGAACTAGTAATATTAGGAGGAAAGGTGGTGGAATACATGTAATGAATAATGACAACATGTAAGAGTCATAAACAGCATGTACCTCAGACAATGTATATGAATACATATGCTCTGGGTCTGTCAATGTGTCATGTTCATTGCACCAAACTTCTAAATATTTCCCTGATGTTGTTATGCAGTGTCCCTGATTCAGTGTTCATTCTTCCCCATTCGTATGAGAGGTCTGATAGTGACAGAAAGCACATATTCCGCTGACTACCTTAGAAAGATGATAGAATAATAGGTTAGGGTTACCACCTGTTCACCTATGCAAAGGACAGTCCCCTTTGGGCAGGTATGTCCTGCAAAATATTTGAAAATATGGCAAATGTCCTGAGATTTTAGGACAGAGATTTCCTATATTGTCTGTAGTAGTTGCATAAAACAATTATTTTGTATCTGAAACATCTAAATGTTATAAGAAACAGAATAAGCAACTATAATGCTACAAGAATAAGCTTTTATTTAGGCAAAATAGTGAAGTTCTTTCCTTTGTACTGGCTGTGGGTATCTTTTGCCCTGCAAAATCTAACGTTTCTACATAAAAGTCCCACCTTGGGCAATTGAAAAGGTGGCAACCCTATAATAGGTATGCGGTAGCATGACTCGGCCGACGGATGTAGGTCCCAAAATCCAATTACTTGTCTGTATTGAAGAGTCTTGGTTCCCATGTATCAGCCAGATGGGAGCAGATTGTAAGAGGAACACACAAGTAATATGAATAAATCACTAGACAGGCCGCCGATTCCATACAGTCGAACGGCATGCTGTTGCCTAATGGGCTGCCATTCCGGATACTGTAGGCATGTAATCTGATGTAATAGGCATCACAAGGTAATATTGTGGTCCTCGCTCCCACCCAGGGGTGTGAGTGTCAGATGCAAGCATCAATGTCAGTGCATTTGCAATTGCGGGAGCGAGCGGGTGTAAGCCTGTTTGGCTACCAGTATGTGAGTATTGCACTGGTAAAGCAATGTAGAGGCTAACCGAGTGTAAGACGCTGTAACCAGAGGTTAGCATTGCTTAACACCATGCAAACCCACGTACACCCGCTCACAACTGCTTTAATGTGCCTTACTGCCTCCGTATCCAATGGCCTTGTTCATAGGTTCATAGGTTCATAGGTTGGTACTAGGCTATCAGCCCTAGGGCCGATACAAGCCTAGCCATAACAATTCCCTGGCTATTTCTTCCCACACTATTTACTTCCCTGGACCCGTGTCTAGCAGGGCGACTGACGTGATCCCCAGGGTGAATTTCCTTTCTTCCATCCACTCATCAAGGTTCCTTTTGAAGAGGGACAAAGAGGCACTCTGCTTGACATGTATGGGCAATCTATTCCAGAGTCTGGGGAGTCTCTGGGTCAGGAACCTATCCCTCCAGCATGTTTTGTTTATTGTGATGACAAGGTTTAGATCCCTGGAGCATGTGGCTCTGAGGGATTGGGATTTCTTTAAGTGTAGCATGTCCAACAGCTCTGGGTTTGACATGGCCTTGTATGTTAAGCAGAGATCACCTCTGAGTAGACGATATGCGACAGAGTATAGCTGGAGTTTTTTAAGACAGTCAGCGTAGGGCATCTGCTTTAGGCATGTGATTCTTTTAGTGAGATATTTCTGCGGCCTTCCCAGTTGTTGCAGATGTCTTGAGAGGTACATACCAAACGGGGCGTTGTATTCTATAATGGGTCTAATGAGGGATGAGTACAGTGGGACAATGACCTCCTTTTTTCTGGATGAAAAGCCCTTAGTGATGAGGTGTGCCACATAGAAGGATTTCCTGACTGTTATGGTGATGTGGTTATCGAAGGTGAGACCATTGTCCACCTGTGTCCCTAAGTCTCTTATCACACTTTCGTTGTTTAGTGTACTGCCACCTATATGGTAATTCACGGATACATGTTTTTTTCCCAAAGGGGATAACTATACATTTCTTGGCATTGAGCTTGAGCCCATGGCTCTGGCACCAAGCATCTGTTTCTGTAAGGCCCTTTTGTAGAGTATCCACATAATTTGGGGATTCAATAATGACTCCTAGTTTGCAGTCATCTGCAAACTTAGTTAGCCAGAGTCCCTTAGTGTTGGCCTGTACTTCAGAGAAGTAGATGCCAAACAAGAGCGGTCCCAGGACTGAACCCTGAGGTACTCCACTTGTCACTTGTCTGGAGCTGTATTTGGAGTTGGCTACTTTTACAGTGAGGATTCTATCAGTAAGCCAGTTAGCAACCCACTGGGTGATGTATGGATTAATGCCCAGCTTAGTACGTTTATCTATGATTCCAGAGTGGGGGATGGTGTCAAAGGCCTTGGCAAGGTCTAGATAGGCTGTGTGGACCACCTTACCCTTGTCCATGGCTCTGGAGACTGATTTGAAGAAGTCATTCAGGTTCAGGAGACAAGATCGGCCCTTCACGAACCCAAACTGGGTGGGGTTCAGTGTTTGAAAGGTTGCCAATGTCTTTGTTTATAAGTTCCATGATAATATGCTCCATGGCCTTGCAGATAAGACTCGTCAGACTGATGGGACAGTAGTTTCCAGGATCCAAGGTGGATCCCCCTCTTGTGGAGTGGGGTAACTGTAGCTCTGCGCCACTCAGTGGGCATGAAACCTGAGGTGAGGCTATGATTAAACATGACACTTAGGTGAGGTGGCAGTTCATATTGTAGTTCATGTAGTACACAGCCCGGGATGTCATCTGGTCCCATGGATGCTGTATTCTTAGCTTCGGAGAGTGTGCTTTTACCTGTGTGGCCATTATTACCGGAATTTAGCAATCTTCCGGTATTGAGATGGGCCATTTAGGGGGTGAGAGTTGGGGTGAAGTTGGCACTGAATCGATCTACCAGGATATTGGCAATATCCTTGGGATCAGTATATTTAATGCCATTCTGTTTTAGCTCAGAGCAGATCTGAGCATTGCCATTTAGATTCTTGACATAGTTATAGAATGCCTTGTGGTTGTCTTTGGAATCTTTGGCAATTTTGTTTTTGTAACTAGCTTTGGAGGATTTTGTGAGGGATCTCAGTTTCTTACTGAGGCTGGTAAGAGAGTTTTTTCCATCCTGGGATTTTCCTCTTTTCTGCAACAGTTTCTTCTTTTTGTTCTTAAGTTTGTTTATGGCAGGGGACCACCAGATTGGCTTCCTTTTTTTGGATGAGAGCATCTTGGTTCTATTTGGGATGGAACTCACGTAAAACTGAAGAGCAACAAATAACCAGATCCAAGAGTACCCGTGGAGACAATGATTCAACGTAATCAGCAAGTGTAAACAACGGATTGGATCCTACTCGATGGAGTTTCGCTTTAAAAAAACAGGTGTGTTTTTTTAAAGCGAAACTCCATCGAGTAGGATCCAATCCGTTGTTTACACTTGCTGATTACGTTGAATCATTGTCTCCACGGGTGCTCTTGGATCTGGTTATCTATTTGGGATGGCACGATTTATGCATGAGTGGATGTGCTCGTACAGTGCCTTAGTGTAGGATTCAGCAGGTGAACTTTCAGTTCCCGTCTGCATGGGTGTCATGAAGTTTGTCACTTCTGACTTGAGTAGCATGAAATTGGCTTTGGAGAAGTTTTTTATGGAGGTTTTCTTACTGGGGGGTGGGGGTGGGATGTGGATGTTAAGGGTGATTAGCTTATGGTCAGACCTGACTAACGAGGGGGTGACCATAGGTGTGGAGCATCGATTTCCCATGTTGGTAATGACCAGGTCTAGAATATTGGAGCCCCTGGTGGTACTATGGATTATTTGATACAGGGCGTTGGAATTTATGAATTCCAAGAACCGTTGGGCAAAGGTGTTGGTACATGAGTAGTTTTCCCAGTTAATGGCAGGGTAGTTAAAATCACCCAGTATTAGGGTGTTTGGTTCTATCTTAATATTTTCCAGTATGTTTAGAAAGGTGTAGTGAGAATCTTGGGGTATGGTGGGGGATCTGTAGCAAGCTACAATCTGGATTGCAGTCTTACCTAGTGTTAGTTGCACCTGGAGAATTTCAGACACAACTAGCCTGGTGGTGTGAATATCCTTGGTGAATATTGACACTCCTCCACCTTTAGTGTTTCGGTCCTGGTTTGGTGGTCGAAAAGTGTGGTAAGAGTTGTAGCCTGGTATTGCAGGGTGCTCTCTGGAGCCTTGAACCATGTCTCAGTTACTGCACAGATATCAATGTTCTCCATTTTAGGAGTGCCACGAGAGAGTGCATTTTGAGGTTTAGACTTCTAGCATTGAGTAACATTACCTTCAGATTTTGCATACTTGTACCTGTTATGGTGGTGGTTTTGACTTTGAACTTTGCCTAAAAAAGGCACTATAAGGGTGGCAAGAGCCTTAGCCAGTAACCTGAATCCCAGGGGCGACAGGTGCAGACCATCTCTGGCAAAGCATCGTAGTCTGTCAATCATGTCGTCCCAGGCAGACAGATACTGGATCCCCTTTGAATGACACCAGAAGCTTAGCCAATTGTTGAAGTCAATCATTTTGTCCTTATATTGTGGTATCATTCTGGGCGAAGGCAGGATGCTACTCAGGGCTAGGGTCATACCTGCCTGGGCCACATGATCCGAGAGCTCTTCCATGTCTCTTTTCATGTAGTCCAGGGAGGTACGTCTCAAGTCATTCACTCTAACATGGACAATGACAGAGTCATATTTGTACTTGTTGTGGAGTGACTTGAGTGCATGCGTTATGTGGCGGATCCTGGCACCCGACAGGCAGCTGTAATTTTCTCCTTGTTCAACCTGGTGAGAGGGACATCAGTGTGCCGGACTATAGAGTCACCTATGACTAAAGTGGTAGGTACATTGTCTTGCCTTAGGGGCTGTTGCTGGGTGGCACACTGGTGTTGTGAACTATGTGACACTTTGGTTGTGATTGGTGTTTGTTTGCTTTTCAGCTTTAGAGGTCCTTGTTGCTTGGGCAGGTTACAGTTAAGGGCCTCTGCATATGTGGATTTAGTGTTGCTATATGTGGGTGTTGGTGGTGTGGGTTTAGAAGGGCTATGTGTTGCTTGAGGTGTAGTGTGGGTGTTAACCTTCTCCTCTTGATTATTTAGCACAATCTTGGGTGGAGAGAGCTTTGCTTCCATTTTGGCTATATAAGTGCATCTCTCACAGGTTGTAGTGTTGGGTGGTAGGAGGAGAGGGTTGTCTGTGTACATGAGGCAATTGCTGCATTGCCCCAGTATGCCCAGATTCACCAGGTGGACAGGAGAAATCACCGGAAGCTGACCCTTGGACATGCCTGGTTTGGTGCTTTTTTTTTGTTTGTAAAGTACAGGAGCTGTTTTCCCTTATCTTAGCAAGGTACTTTGCAATTATGGGATGTTTAGTGCCTACTATTAATTTCTCCTTATTAAGAAGGAGAGTTGAGTGCTTGTATCAGTTTAAGGTTTCCTAGTGCTTTCCAGCAGGTATTACAGAAAGTGCTTGTAACAGGGATGCTTAAAGGTAAGATGGAAAAAAAATGCACACTGCAGTTTGCACTAGAGAAGTTAGATGTGAAAGTAGGTAACTTAAGTTTTACCTGTTTAAAAAATTAATGTTTAGTGGAGAGTTACTATTTTTAAAACAGCAAGATGGGTTGAAAAGGGTGGTCACTTTTGTATTCTTGTACTATGGAATACAATAGGATGGCCAATAAATTTAAATAGTTGAAGGGGAGGGATTTTCAAAAATGATGATTTTGTGATTACTCACACAAGCCAGTGAAAGTAGAGTGGAAATGAGATATATGGTCAGATTAACATAAGAGGCAGGCAACTAGAAAGACAGTGGTATTTAACAAGACAACTGTAACTGGGTGGGAGGGCAGGAAAAAACTCTGCCTGACTCATAAGAGAGAGAGCTGTGGTCTCTTCTGAAGTTTTAATATGCTGTTAAAGCAGAATGCAAGTAAAACACAAGGTTGCAACCAAATAAACGTCCTCTGCAAGGCTCGGAACCAGGACCCTGCACACACAGCAAATGTGATTTACCAATACGCCATGGCAGATATACAGACAACGGATAGTACCACAAACATATCATACAGCACAGTTATTCAACAGTACAGGAATGTATCCCATCATGTAGATGTATATGTGAGTGTTTATGTCCAGCATATAGGTACATACAGATATAGAGATATATCAGGAACATACCATGAGGCAACAAAGCATTACAAATGAATGAAATGGAAAACACCAGTGATGCCTGTATTATGTAGTGGTGTCATTCTATGTAATCTCAAGACTCCCTCAGACAGACATGTGTCATTCACATGTGCAAATAGTTGTATATTGGCCGTATACATCACTCTGTGCATGTAATGTACATGAATACAACAATACCTGTCCAATCACTGTGTGAACAGTACTCTTGCAAGGTGCTGTGTGCAACATCATCATTATGATAAAGGTAAATGGGGTAACCATAGAGGGACCGGTAGTGTTGTGTTTACAATGGGGTCATCCTCATCACGTATAGCTGGACCATTTAGGAGTGATGTGCATACCAGGGTCATGCGCCTGAGGGACAGGGGTGAGGATAACAGGAGTATGTTGTGATGCATATTACAAGGGTTACATGTGTCCAGTGGGCACGTGTGTGAAATGGACAGCTATGTATGGGGCAGATGTTGTCCTAGGAGCCGATTGGCCTTATGGTTCCATAGGGTGAGGGTCAGATGTGGGGAAAGGAGAGTAGGTATGACTGTGGAGGATAGGTAGGGTAGGATCACAGACAAGACAGCATACAGGGTCGGTATATGACACGTGGGGGGATACACCTCTGACGGGGATGGGTGTTCGGCATTCACAAGCTGATGGGAACAGTGGGATGGAGGTCCCCAGCCATGGGCAGCCACCACTGCACCTAAACAGCTGCAAAGGAGGCAGTGCTGGGGGCTGTCCAGGAGGGGCAGCATCACCCTGTAAATGTGACACTCCGCCCTTGAGCTTGCGTATCTGGCTTCGGAACCCCTTAGTGAGCCCCCAAAGCAACACGTCCGGAACCGCATGACAGCAGACATTGTGCCTGTCTAATCCTGCTCCCAGGGGGGACATGCCCCACCCTCAGTGGTGGTACCACCAGAAGGTGGTGCAGAGCCAACAGAGGTTGATGTCCAAGGCTGGGCCCCAGATGTGCTGGTGCCTGGTGCCATGGTCAGTTGATTTGGGACAGGGGGTCTGCCGGGACCTCCCAACCCATTCAGCCTACGGTATTGCAGTTTAAACCCCCATATGGCTTAGTGATAGACAACAGCATACAGGATTACCTACAACAGTATGCATATATATCACCATCAACCCAAGACAACAGATGGCATACATCTGCAGAGGGAGCACAACACATGCATATATACTGCATGCCATCTGTACAATGTATAGTAGACGTGTGACAGCAGCTATGAACAGTTGCCCATTATTGGCTTGTCACTGGGAACCCCAGACAGTGTCTGTCATACCTTTGTTTCATGTGACATATGTCCAGTCAGGGATGTAATGGCAGTAAAACATCAATATCATCATGTACTGTCTGCAATCTTCACAATATGCTCCTGCTGTGCACAGATGTGTGTTCAGTGTGTAACACAGGAAACAAATGGTTCCACACACTGACCAATTCACAGATGGCCTTACAGATGGGGGTTCCTCACGAACAGAGTACTGTCATGTCTGTATTAAAACATGCAAAATAGCCATTACCACACACAACATGTTAAACAGGCAGTAGTCTCAATGCAGCATAGCTACACTTACATGCTGTAGTCATGTGTGACACATCACCCTCCTGTCTAGGCTATTTCCCACTGTGTATGATGTTTGAGGTACATCCAGATAGCATCTGTGATGCCATTTCAGAACACCACATCCAGGTAACACTCACAGCGACTGTCATGGCCAAATACCAACATGTTTTTCCTAGATAGTGTACGGTGTTTATCATGCAAATGGCTATAGGAATACCATCACAGCTGTTCCACATGCAATCAGCTAGAGGAGGACTGCAATAGGTGCAGAGGCCATCACCTGATCATGTCCATCACTTACAATACACATGCTGCTGCTGAGCAGGTGTACACCTCCACATCCACCAGAGAGTGTGTGGGTGGGACAGGCAAAGTACACCAGAGAAGGGCTTGGAGACTTAACCCTAAGCATCGTCTGCCACATGCCTAACAGTACAGGGGTCAAACCCCTGACTGACTAGTCATTACTATTACACGTGCATGACATTACTACATGTACCACAAAGCCGACATGTTGCTGTGCTGTAAGAACATATATGTGTGTAGGTGAGAGACATCTACAACAGAGATACAGTAGACATACATTAGGTGTGGCACACATGGCTGTCCACGTGAACGGATGCCATTGTCACCACAACCATACTCTCTAATGGACTCGCATTTACACTCTTTGCCAGGGCCACAAATACACAACCTAACTACTTAGTTTGCCACACTGTAGTAATGCACAGGACTACATGCACCACAGGGGATATCTGGAGGTTCTACGGGCTAGGGCATGTGAAAGTGTTTGACATCTGTTGGTATGCCAACGAGGGTTATACTGGGAGTGACTGTGGTTGGAAGCATCATAACCCACACGCAGACACAAGGTGCCAGTACTGACATGCATGTATGCATTGCTTCATGGGTGTGTAGTGGTTGGCTGTGCAAGATGGCTGTACAAGGCTGGGTGAGGGTAATCCTTGGCATTGCGTCACCTGACAATGGTGTGCAGTGCGGTACAGGAGTGTAGTGTCTGCAATGTCCCACAAAGATGGGTACTGCATGATCTGCCCTGACATCCTGGTTACCAATGTGTATGGCCATAGCTTTGCAATGCATGCCATGTCTGTGTTTGATAGTCCTTCACATGAACATTGCCTGGGATGTGCATGTCCCACAATACTGTACAGTGACATGTACAGGTGTACCTGGTTTGGCAGGCACATGTTGTGTACACAGACTGTTATCCCCCAATATGCCAGTACTGGCCTGGTGTGGCGAAACCTGCTTATAGTGAGCAGGTCGACCCTGCACCTGCATTGATAGTATGATACAGGTATTCCCTGGTGTCAGTGGCATTGGTCCATACAGGGCAGATGTGTACAGCATTGTATGGCCTCTGTAGATCACATTTAATGGCACAACATATGTTGCAGGCATCCAGTGGGGAACATAGTGAAGACACAATGTCCACAAATATGTGCCTATTGTACTGCTGTACAGGGTGCCATGTCCTCTGCAGCCCACTGCATTCACACCATGCCTACTATCTGTCATCAATGTGCATGGTACTAGCAACATAGTGGGATATCCTAGGCAAGTGTGTTTGTGTATAGCACATAGGTGCAGGACATATACCGGGTAACAGTAGGGTTGCATACCTTGTTCACCAGGCCTTTTGCCAGATGTAGGGGTATGGCTTGCCAACACAGTCCCATGGCTGACTGATAGCTGTACTCCTTGTGAGGTGGCCAATGTGTCATAAGACGGACACCATATAGGAAAACTACAAAATCCGCTTGCCAACATGTCCAATGGTTAGACACTCACAGCCACCTCTACACAGGCTCTGACAGTCAACACACATACTTGCTATGTCCTGTATATGAACCCCTACCTACTGTATCACACTGCAGCAATACACTTTTAGGGCACAAGCTATGGCGAATACTGGGTTACAGCACACCTACAGGTGTATACCTAGGTGGGTGACAACAGCAGGATTGACAAAGGTGGTCATGTGATTTGTACAGAGAGTGTATACTCTAAAAAGCACTGTACTTATCTCACGCAGGCAGACACACACACACACACACACATTTGGAAAGTCTGGGATTAGAACACCGACCTAACTACTTTATCACACTACAGCATTACGCAGTTACAGAACGTGCTACTGAGATTACTGGGTCACAGCACTCCCAGAGGTGTACTTCTAGGTGGGTGACATCATCAGCCTTGCCAAAGGTGGGTATAAAAATTGTATGGAGTGTGAGCAGTCTAAAAGCATTATTCAGTCCTCAGGCAGATGGAGACAAACACATACAAACACACACACATTTGGCAAGTCTGGGATTAGAATACTGACCTAACTACTTTATCACACTATACTGACCTAACTACTTTATCACACTACAGCATTACGCAGTTACAGAACATGCTACCGAGATTACTGGGTCACAGCACTCCCAGAGGTGTATTTCTAGGTGGGTGACATCATCAGCCTTGCCAAAGGTGGGTATAGGAATTGTATGAAGTGTGAGCAGTCTAAAAGCATTATTCAGTCCTCAGGCAGATGGAGACAAACACACACTTGACAAGTCTGGGATTAGAACACCAACCTAACTACTTTATCAAACTACAGCATTATGCTGTTGCAGAACACGCTACCGAGATTACTGGTTCACAGCACTCCCAGAGGTGTATTTCTAGGTGGGTGACATCATCAGCCTTGCCAAAGGTGGGTATAGGAATTATATGGACTGTGAGCTGTCTAAAAGCATTATTCAGTTCTCAGGCAGACGGAGACAACCCACATACACTTGGCAAGTCTGGGATTAGAACACTGACCTAACTACTTTATCACACTACAGCATTACACAGTTACAGAACGTGCTACAGAGATTCCTGGGTGACAGCACTTCCAGAGGTGTATTTCTAGGTGGGTGACATCATCAAACTTGCCAAAGGTGGGTATAGGAATTGTATGGAGTGTGAGCAGTCTAAAAGCATTATTAAGTCCTCAGGCAGACGGTGACAAGCACACACACACAAACACACACACACACACACACAGCAAATCTGGGATTAGAACACCGACCTAACTACTTTATCACACTACAGCATTACGCAGTTACAGAACATGCTACCGAAATTACTGGGTCACAGCACATCCAGAGGTGTATTTCTAGGTGGGTGACATCATTAGCCTTGCCAAAGGTGGGTATAGGAATTGTATGGAGTGTGAGCAGTCTAAAAGCATTATTCAGTCCACAGGCAGATGGGGACAAACACATACAAACACACACACATTTGGCAAGTCTGAGATTAGAATACTGACCTAACTACTTTATCACACTATACTGACCTAACTACTTTATCACACTACAGCATTACGCAGTTACAGAACATGCTACCGAGATTACTGGGTCACAGCACTCCCAGAGGTGTATTTCTAGGTGGGTGACATCATCAGCCTTGCCAAAGGTGGGTATAGGAATTGTATGAAGTGTGAGCAGTCTAAAAGCATTATTCAGTCCTCAGGCAGATGGGGACAAACACACACTTGACAAGTCTGGGATTAGAACACCGACCTAACTACTTTATCAAACTACAGCATTACGCAGTTGCAGAACACGCTACCGAGATTACTGGGTCACAGCACTCCCAGAGGTGTATTTCTAGGTGGGTGACATCATCAGCCTTGCCAAAGGTGGGTATAGGAATTATATGGACTGTGAGCTGTCTAAAAGCATTATTAAGTCCTCAGGCAGACAGTGACAAACACACACAAACACACACACACATACACACACACGGCAAATCTGGGATTAGAACACCGACCTAACTACTTTATCACACTACAGCATTACGCAGTTACAGAACATGCTACCGAGATTACTGGGTCACAGCACACCCAGAGGTGTATTTCTAGGTGGGTGACATCATTAGCCTTGCCAAAGGTGGGTATAGGAATTGTATGGAGTGTGAGCAGTCTAAAAGCATTATTCAGTCCTCAGGCAGATGGGGACAAACACATACAAACACACACACATTTGGCAAGTCTGAGATTAGAATACTGACCTAACTACTTTATCACACTATACTGACCTAACTAAATTATCACACTATAGCATTACGCAGTTACAGAACATGCTACCGAGATTACTGGGTCACAGCACTCCCAGAGGTGTATTTCTAGGTGGGTGACATCATCAGCCTTGCTAAAGGTGGGTATAGGAATTATATGGACTGTGAGCTGTCTAAAAGCATTATTCAGTTCTCAGGCAGACGGAGACAACCCACACACACTTGGCAATTCTGGGATTAGAACACCGGCCTAACTACTTTATCACACTACAGCATTACACAGTTACAGAACGCGCTACGGAGATTCCTGGGTGACAGCACTCCCAAAGGTGTATTTCTAGGTGGGTGACATCATCAGCCTTGCCAAAGGTGGGTATAGGAATTGTATGGAGTGTGAGCAGTCTAAAAGCATTATTAAGTCCTCAGGCAGACAGTGACAAACACACACAAACACACACACACACGGCAAATCTGGGATTAGAACACCGATCTAACTACTTTATCACACTACAGCATTACGCAGTTACAGAACATGCTACCGAGATTATTGGGTCACAGCACACCCAGAGGTGTATTTCTAGGTGGGTGACATCATTAGCCTTGCCAAAGGTGGGTATAGGAATTGTATGGAGTGTGAGCAGTCTAAAAGCATTATTCAGTCCTCAGGCAGACGGGGACAAACACACACACACACACTTGGCAAGTCTGGGATTAGAACACCGACCTAACTACTTTATCACACTACAGCATTACGCAGTTACAGAACGCGCTACCGAGATTACTGGGTCATAGCACTCCCAGAGGTGTATTTCTAGGTGGTTGACATCAGCCTTGCCAAATGTGGGTACAGGAATTGTATTGAGTGTGAGCAGTCTAAAAGCATTATTCAGTCCTCAGGCAGACAGAGACAAACACACACGCACACACACACCAGTGGTAGGAACAGAACACCTGCCTATCTACAGATCACTATTACAATAATACATAGTTACGAGTTTTGCTACACAGACTACACATTTCAAGGCTGTCATTATGACCTTCTAGGAATGCAGACATCAGCAGGGATGCTGGCAGTTAAGATGTACATACCTGTGAACCTGTGTGTTTAAAGTAGGAATCCATCCTGACCTGGAGTATGCCCATCTGTGGAATGGACAACTACTATCACTATACAGGGTTACAATGGCCATGCCCATACACATAGAGGCACATAACTGACACAAGGTGTCACTGGGCATGCTCACACAATTAGTAGCACATAGCTGTTCAGAATGCACTATGTGTACATCTACACAAGGTTATACTGGACATGCTCATACACTTAGTAGCACAGGGCTGTCTGGGATGTACTCTGAATCTAAACATGGAAGGCCACAGTGGCCATGCTATTACAGTTAGACGTAAAGAACACATTGTAATGGACTCTGGTGTTAGTAGTTGTCATTGTTAGCAGGAACGCTGCACTACATATATCTGACACCGGTCTTATACACAACATCTGCTGCTGTCCGTCACCTTAGATGTACCATTCTATACCAAGCACAATACTACCACTCACAGTGATGTCTTGCTAGGAGTGGCAACTGCTTGACCAACACAATGAGCCAATGTCCTGCTGTAATTACAAGGTTGTCCAGTGTTTGTCATTCTGGGATGACATGACTGAAAGTAGTCAAGCCTTTGTCACATATCACATGCATCCATGATTCAAGGGAGTGGGGATAATACCTAAGTTGCATTCACCCATATAGTGCCATTCCAAGGCAAATGTCCTAAATACAGGATACCACCCTGACACCTAGAGGACAACTGCATTGTATGCTTATGCTAACCAGTGCTAGATGTGTAGCATCCGTAATCACAGCTGCTCACTGTAGATCCAACAATGGGGAGTCTGTGCAGTGAGAAACACCTGGCTGATGGCTCTATAGTGCACAATAGCACTACCACCATATACCTCAGAACCAGATATGTGGGCCATAACACAGGTACGGACTACTCCATGTGGTGGTGTCCCCACATACATAAAGGCCACTCACATGTACTGACCAGTACTCCCACAAAATGCATCACAGATGAGTCAGGTGCAGGACACAGTGTCAAAAGCTGCATTCTAGGATGTAACCCTCAGACACCACCATGCCCTCGGGCCACCAACACACATCCATACATGTGGTAGGACATATAATAGTACACCACCATGTGACCCTTGACCAGTGGACTGTACCATGCTGTACATCAGCTGTGCAGAGTACCCATGTAATGACACAGTTGCATCATGTGTTATGCAATGCAGTGATACCACTGTCTGTAACCAGGTCAGCTGTAGACATACCAGGGGCCCTCAGTTATTTACAACATTAGCAGATGACTGTTGCTGTACACCATTAAACACCCTCATGTTTGGATATGATATACATGTACCTGCCATGGATATGTACATGCCACACACATACAACATATATGTAAATAGCATAGCTGTTGTTGTCCTTTGTGCAGACAGGTGGTTACAGCCATTACACACATGCACATGGAATGTAGGTCCATGGTTGCTGAATGCTAACAGTACATAAGGTGTGATATCAATGTTGACAGAGGTAACATTCCCTCTGTACTGGTCACCCATTACACTTATCATATCATACAACAGTCCATGTGTCATGTATGTCATTACACATGTCCACCAATTGCAATGCCTACAAACATGCCCAAATGACAGGATTGTAGGACCTACACACATGTACATGTAGTAGTGTGCGTTCAGATACCATGCGTGTGCAGTTGCTGATGCATGCAGGTGACGTGTGTCTTAGTACATCATGCAGTTGCAATGCAGCCTCAACACTGCCAACTGTATATGGTGATATGCTGAAAGTAAGGAAAGATGTACCTCAGGTATGGACAGATGTGTGGACATAACTAAGTGGTGGGGCATCTTTGCAGATGGATGTTTGCTGTGGACAGCTCACAGGTGTCTCACAAGTGGTCCTACAATAACCTGTGTAACCGCTAAGCAATGGGTTTGTTAATTGAAGGGCAACACACACAACATAGACAGCGGTCAGGGTGACACCAAAGGTAAATCACTTGACACCTGTAATAGTTAAGACCTCTAACACGTGCAATACTGCTGTAAGTCTGTCATACATATCATGTGATAGGCAGGTGTTTGTTTCACAGTACTGGCATCTGTGATTGCGTGTGTGTCCATATATGTCACATATGGTGGGGAATACATCTCAATTGTTACTCTCCTGTACACTGTTGTAGACATCTGTACAGACTGCAATGTAGAAAGCAGGACATAGGCAGGGGTGTGTATCTCACACATGTGAGGTACCTGTATGTGCGTGACATAGGTGTATTCAGTAGTGAATGCCACAGTGTGTGTGTGTGTGTGTGTGTGTGTGTGTGTGTGTGTGTGTGTGTGTGTGTGTGTGTGTGTGTGTGTATGGCTGTCTGATCCCTGACGTGAGGATGTATGTTACCATAGTGAACTGATAAGACCCCTCCTCCATCCAGGTGATGCAATCTACTATCCGTGTTGATGTCCCCAATCTTAGGCCATACGGACTACCTGTACATGTGTATTCTCTGTGGCGTGTCATGTAGATGCACAGTACTGTAATGATGATTTGCACATAGGCAGGGGTCCTCACCTCAAAACTAGCAACTGTGTGTGTGAGTGTGTTTTACTGTGTCGGTGAATCCGTGAGTGTGTGGGTGTGTTACTGTGTCACTGAATACATATGTGTCAATACCTGAGTGTGTGGGTGCAGTTGTGTGTTTGCATCCTGTCATGGGAACGTGTATTACTGCTTCCCAATGAGGCATCACACTTCCCACTGGCCTCTACCCTTGTCATCAGCTAGACTGCTCTCTTACCTCACCACTCCATGTAACTGTACCTGTGATATCACCCAGTATGGATGTCACGTCTGTAGCCACAGCAGCTTAATATACAGCTATCATGCTCTTGGATCAGTAGACGTGTTTGGAATGTGGGACATTCTAACTGTGATGTGGAAGCTACAAGGTGCATGCTGGTATTTTCATACATACCTGTGAGTAGTCTACATTTACATATGGGACACTAACTGCAAACACTGACATCCACCGGCACATGCAATTAGACCTGAAGGAGGAAAGCAGAACATCATGACCAGCATGCAGTTACTGTTGTTACACAAGACACATACTGTTAACAGTACAAAATGCATTGTAAACCTGTACTACATGGTATGTCTGCTGCCTGTCAACAGTACACAACAATTGTAATCTACACTTATTTTCCTAGTCTGTTCACCCTGTGCATCAGACCATATGAGCATGTCCCTGCACCGATGGTGTGGATGACAGGGATGCGGCACAGGCATCATCATATGCACAGGGTAATAATGTTTGCCAGAGGTCTAGGCTGCACCATTGGATAACATCATGTATGTGGGTTAGGGCCTTTGATCTAATTGGGCATGTGTAGATGTTATGCATGTGTGTGTTGCGGTGCTCTACATATGTTTCCGGTGTGTGCGTGTATGTATGCACACAGTTCTGGCATGTGTTTGGCCTACACAGGGGTATTATTGACAGCTGCGCACTGTACAGGCCAGGTTTTACAGTTCACAGTGTACGGCCACGTGACCTGTGCCTGCCAGGGGTTCCACGTGCACTACCAGGCAGAGGTGCAGATTGGGTACTGTCTGATGACACATGTCCACTGGAACCATCATTCACATAGACCTGAAACAGATGATGCAGCAGGCCTACATCCATGTGCCTGATGCCTCACTCCTACCAGATACTCCAACACAGAGAGCTCATGCTTGCGGATTGTCATGCCATGGTCAAGGACTCCAACCATGTCACACAATCGTCTATCCAAAGCTTCAGCAATCTGCTGTTGAGCATTTACCATTGCCTGGATGTTGTTCTTTAAAGAACAGACAGCAGCTGTCTGAAGCCTCTGATCTTCTCTGTTGTGCCATTCAGCACATGCCTGTGCCTCCATTACAGCCTGAAACATGCGTCTGGTGACAACAGCTGCTGAGCTCTGTCTTGCAGGGGCATGTTGGCCAGAGGTCCTCCTACAAGCAGCACTGGCCACGTGCCTGTGTGGGGCATCACCAGTCAGTTGGCTGACATCATGGTGTGCAGCCACACCTTCCATAGCCCCCACACTTTCCTGTTTCAAGCTACCACATGCCAACTGTCCTTCCTCTATGGCCACTGGTGATGGGGTATGTGTATGCAAATTACACAATCATAGTAGTAGTTAGCATACATCCCTGTGTTACACCATGTAGACCAGCACAGGTTAGCAGTACACCTGCCTGATGTGTGGCATATGACCTCGACAATCACATGTAGTATAACATGTGATCTGCTGATGTGTGCAATGACATGCATACATGTTTAACACAATGGTGTCCTGTCAAATATACAGTGGGGAAATGGTGTCCCAATGCAGTGTTGTCTGTCCGCCCTACAGATATACTGCACATTTAGCTGATGTGCATAGCCATTTCAGGGAATCTTGAGGCGTCTCTATTGCTATACAGTGTGAGTTACAGACACAGTTCATAGTCATGACTGTGTTCAGATACAATACATATATATTGTGGAATGTGACCCACGTCACTGAGGTGTATACACACTAAACCATGATGTGGAATGTGTGACACAGGTCACTGAAGTGTATACGGATGACACCCCTGCACATCTACAACCATATTGCTGCTGCCTGGCAACTATGGCCAGACATGGCAAACTCGTCAGTACACCATGTCCCACATGACAACTGTGTACCACACACACACACACACACACACACACACACACACACACACACACACACACACACATGAGGAGCAAGGATGACATTGATGTCCGACACCAGCAAGGGGAATGTACTGCATCTGTGGGCTGATGTGGTTGTCTGTGTATGTATGTGGATACTGAACAGGTGACTGCTGTCATGTCTTGACACACTCAAGATGTTCAACACATCGCATGTAGTGGATTGATGTCACGCCTACACACGATGTGCACAGGCCTGTAGAATGTTTAGTGTTCCACATCTGCAATATAACCATTACACAAAGGCCATAGCTGGACCATGTGGAGCCAATGTACGACAGGGTGTACACACAAGCACATCACGTCTAGTGTGTGTTGCTTTATGTCTCTGGCCATCCTCCATGGCCATGTGTGTACATGTGTTGGCCAAATGATTGTGACAGGCATCTATTTCACATGTCTGTGTTGTCCCTTATGACATACACCCATAGATGTCATATGCTCCACTGACGACAGGGTTATGCAGACAAAGGGTGGTATGTTTGTTATGTGGGATATGTTTTTCAGGATAGTTAGGCAGTGTTGCTACCAGCCCAGTAGATGTCATGGACATGTCAGATAGCACATCACATTGTATGACATTCATAGCAGGGGTATGATCCACACCAGTGAATCCTGTGGGCTGACCATACTCCAGCTCACTGTGTAGTACTGTTTGTACTCCCCATATGTGTAGTTCTGATCTGTAGTACATGTACCTACAGTGAACAGCACCTCCACCATTGTATGCACAGCTGTCAACACATCTGGCAACGACAATTTGTGAGGTTTCATGGCGGTGTTTTACATAGTTTGCAAGTATTGCACATGGGTAGCCATTGTGATGCATTGCAGGTCCGACCTGCATATTGTGACAGGACCATACATTATGTGTACATGTGGTAAATGGCCACATGACAGATAGATCTGTGCATTAACATGCCTGATAAATAATAACAGTCTCACCTGCAACGGGCTGCTGTCGCAGCGGAATGCCAGAGGTACCTAAATAGGAGTAACACAGCAGTATGATCATTATCCATGCCTGTATGATAGCTACAGGGTGCAATGTGCATGTTAACACATACACCAGTACAATAGACTATACTATGGAGTATCCACATGCGTGCATACACAGAGTAGCATACTATAGTATGCGGCATGTGTGTCTACATGCCTTGCATATGATGTTACATTACATATTGTACAGTGACACATGTAACTATATGGAATATAGTTGTTATAGGTGCAGCAGTGACGTACCAGGCAACTCCAGGCTCGGTGGTTGAGAGACACCCACCTCCACAATATCGGCTAAGGCTTGTGGATGTTGTTGTGCAGGTGTCCCCAGGTTGGCCAGTAGCTCCTCGGTACGTGTGAGTGGGGGCTGGGTTGGTGGCGCACCACCTGTTGCACCTTGTTCCCTGGCGATTGCATTCGCACACTGTTTCGTCAATCTAATGAGGTCTTTACAGTGCCTGCGCACCTGCTGGTATGGGCGGTTGTGGCCACCCAAATCATTAACCCTCCAGTGAAGTTCCTGCCACAGGGCATCCCACTGCTGTGCATCCAGTGACACATGGCTGAACAGGACATCATGATTGTCATGTAGGTATGGGATGAGGGCCTCATCCTCCAAGCGGGTATAAGGTGGTAGCCTTGCATGCAGCATACCTGAAAGACATAATGATGGAGACAGGTTACAGTAACTCACAGAGACGTACAGAGCTACAGCTGAACATACATGTGTATCACATTTATTACGATTAAATAGTTGTCTTTGCAAATCTACATGACCCTGACACCACTGACATGTTTGTGTCACACACATTTGACACTCAATGGTGATTGGATATTATCACCATATATGTGTGTGTGTGTGTGTGTCACCTGATTACATTGCTCATACTCCATGTGGATGTTGTCTTGATATGGGCATGTCTGTTTGCCTGTACTGGTGTTCCTACCTATCAGCACATGGCTGGATGTGTCCACATTAATGCAGTCGACCTTGATGCTGTGTATATGTCACATATAAAGTCTTACACTGCCTTAACAGACATGACCTATGACCCTGCAGACTTGCTCACAGAAAGGTTTACATGTATGTGTTTTGCCATATACATCTACATGGCACTGTACAGCAGTTCAACATCCTGCCATGTATCACCTGTGTTGCACATGTGATACACATGGGACACTGGCTAGCCAGATTGTATTTGCAGGGATGGATATCAACTATAGCATGTACAGACAAAGTCAACTAGTAGGCTATATGCCCTGGGCCATGTATGAATCTAGGATGAAAGGTTACCTAGCTGTAGCCGACAGGTGGGCTTCTGGGGCCAGGTGAAGCAGTGCCACATAACTGATCCACAGGGTTAATGATACATTTACCATGTGGTCATCACACCATGGCTGAGAGGGGGGCAATGTGCAGCTTTGCTGGACAGGAATGCATAGTATGGCAGGAGTATGTAAAGTGTATGGGACAAGGATCTGTCCAGTATGTGGTGATCCTAGTACTAGGAAGGTTGATATCCATGAAGTATGTGTTTGAGATCAGGATGTGTATGTGTAGCATGTCCAACATCACTGGGTTGGACATGGCTTTATTCAGGGTAGGCATCATGCTACATAGTGGAGATGGGGATTGGGAAGGCTGGTGTACACCATCTGAACATGGCCAATACTCCTTAAAGGAAATATGTGATCCGATATGGGTCACTTGCGTGTTGAGTATGGCTGGACAATGATCTCTATATTCATGGATGGCACCCTGTCATGATTAGGGTTGCCACATATGACTACCTGACAGGTGTGATGACGTAACTATCACAGGAAAGACAACTGCCCAGCTGCATCCCTTACACACAGTGTCCATTACGTTGACCGCTGCCTAGATGGTAGTTCATGGGTACAGGGTTATTAACATAGGGGTGACAATGTAATATGTAGCTGTCAGATTGTGCATATATGTCACACACCTCAACCACAAAGCCCCTTCTGTATGTTGCCCACAACACTCTGAGTCAGCTATTGCTCCTAGGTCATAGTCATTCGCATACTTCAATAGGCAGATGCCTTCTGTTAGTCTGTGTGGTATAGACTACAATGAGGGGGAGTCCAATGAATTAACCCTGTCTTACTGGAGCTGGCACTGGTGTGATGTGCATGTATTATTCAGACACCTTCTGCAGTGTTAGTTCTGCCAGCAGTCCCATTGCAAAACACTCCTGTGACATAGGAATGTACATCTAGTATACTGAGTGTAGGTGGAACACAGTATGGGTGATGATGTCCTATAACCTGGCAAGGTTATGATATGCAGTGTGAAATCAACCTTACTGTCATCTACTTCTGTACTGCTGACATCAAATAAGTTGATCAAGGTTCATGGCCTTTCAGACCAGACTCAGCAGGGTAATAGTGCAGTACTTCCCATAATCAGTGGTGTCTCCCCCTTTGTGGGTTGTGATACCTGTTGGTGTGCACCATTCAGTGTGTACACAGCCTGACATGAAGCTATGTTTTACATGATGTGTATGTGGACAGCAACTTGTTTTGCCATATGTGTATGATACAACCTGGGATGTGGACAGGTCCCATACAGCCTGAGTGCAGCTTGTACCTGCATAGTTGTGGTTACAGGGACTCTGTAGTGTACATGGATATATGATTGTGTACGTGTTGGGGGGGAACACTGTGTTTATGTTATCCAAGACCCTATCTCGATTGCTTATTCATACTCAGCACTTGTTCAGAACTTGTAAGCACTACGTAAGCTACTAATTACTATAGCACTCAATCTTCCTCATTACCTAGAGGTAAACAGTTTTTGTACATAGTTTTCTCACTTGCTTAGTGTAAAACAGCTCTTGTACTCACTTTCCTCACTTATCTAGGGGAAAATAGTTTTATAGTCAGGCATGTCCAAGGGTCAGCTCCCAGTGTTCTCTCCTGTCTATCTGATGAATCTGGACATCTTGAGGCAATGTAGAAATTGCCTCATGTACATAGACAACCCTCTCCGCCTACCACCCAACACTACAACCTGTGAGAGATGCACTTATCTAGCCAAACTGGAGGTAAAGCTCTCTCCAACCAAGACTGAACTTGACAGTCATGTGGAGAGCGTAAACATTTGCACCACACCACACTCACCACATAGTCTCACTAAATCTACACCACCATAAACCACACATAGTAACACAATAACATTTGCAGTGGCACTCAATAATAATCTGTCTAAGCAACAGAGACCTCCAAAGCGGAAATGCAAGCAGCCTCCATCCCCCAACACAACCCCAGTGGCACATAGCCCACAGACTCAGTGTGCCACTCAACCACAGCCAATAAGGCAAATCAACGTACCCAACACACTAGTCATAGATGACTCTATAGTCAGGCACACTGATGTCCCACTTACCAGGCTAAACAAGGAGAAGGTTACTGTCAGCTGCCTGTCGGGTACCAGGATCCACCACATAACCCACGCACTCAGGTCACTCCACAACAAGTACAAATATGACTCTGTCATTGTCCATGTTAGTGTGAATGACGTGAGACGTACCTCCCTGGACTACATGAAAAGAGACATGGAAGAGCTCTCCGATCTTGTAGCCCAGGCAGGTATGACCCTAGCCATGAGTAGCATTCTGCCATCTCCCAGAATGATACCGCAGTACGAGGACAAAATGATTGACTTCAACAATTGGCTAAGCTTCTGGTGTCATTCTAAGGGGATCCAGTATCTGTCTGCTTGGGATGACATTGTTGACAGACCACGATGCTTTGCCACAGATGGCCTGCACCTGCCGCCCCTGGGATTCCGGATACTGGCTAAGGCTATTGCTGCCCCTATACTGTAGTGCCTTCTTTAGGCAAGGTTCAAATAACATATTCACCACCATAACAGGAACAGGCAAGCATAAACTGAGGGTAATGCTACTCAATGCTGGAAGTCTAAATCTCAAAATGCACTCACTTGAGGCACTCCTTGTAATGGAGAACATCGATATGTGTGCAGTGACTGAGACCTGGTTCAAGGCTCTAGAGAGCACCCCTGCACTACCAGGCTATAACTTATACCACACGTTTCGGCCATGTAACCTAGACCGAAACACCCAAGGCAGAGGTGTGTCCATATTCATTAAGGATATCCACCCCTCCAGGCTAGTTGCTTAGCACAATGCATCCGAGGTTATCCAAGTGCAACTACCTCTGGGCTAAACTGCAATCCAAATCATAGCTTGCTACAGATCCCCCACCATGCTCCAAGATTCCCACTCCTCTTTTCTTGATGTACTGGAAATTATTAGGGTTCAAACACCCTACTAATGGGCGACTTCACCTACCCCACCATTAACTGGGAAAACTACTCGTGTACCAACTCATTAGCTCAACGCTTTCTGGAATTCATAAACTCCAATGCCCTGGATCAACTTATCCACACACCCACCAGGGGCAACAATATCCTAGACCTAGGCATTACCAACATGAGTGTGTTCCACACCTGAAGTCAACTCCTCGTTGGTCCAATCCGACCATAAGCTGAACACCCTTGATATCCACATCCCACCCCCACCCCCCATTAAGGAAACCACAATATATTTCTACAAAGCCAACTTCATGCTTCTTAAGACAGAAGTGGTGAACTTCATGACACCCATGCAGACGGACAATACAGTTACAACTGCTGAATCCTGCACAATGCACTCTATAAGCACTTACACAAGTGCATGGATGGTGCTATCCCAAACAGAACCAAGACGCTATCCTCCAAAATAAGGAAGTCAATCTGGTGGTCCCCTGCTAGAAACAAACTGTACAACAGAAGGAAGAAACTGTTGCAAAAGACAGTACAATCCCATGAGTGGAGGAGCTTCCTGGTCAGCCTCAGTAAGAAGCTGAGATCCCTTATAAGATCCTCCAAAGCTAGCTACGAAAACAAAACCCCCACTAATTCCAAGGACAACTACAAAGCATTCTATAGCTATGTCAAATATCTCGATGCCAACACCCAGATCTGCTCTGAGTTACAGCACAAAGGCATGAACATTACAGAACCAATTGATATTGCCAACATCCTTGCAGATAGGTTCAGTGCTACCTTTCCCCCTCTCACCCCCCAAAGAGCCCATATCTATACAGGAAGAATGCAGTGTCCCTGTAGTCACAACTATGCAGGTAAAAGCTGCACTCTCTAAAGCCAATATCACAGCATCCATGGGACCGGACAACATCCCAGGCTGCGTTTTACATGAACTTCAGAATGAACTGGCTCCCCACTTACGCACCATGTTCAATAATAGCCTCACATCAGGCTTTGTGCCCCCTGAATGGTGCACAGCAACAGTTATCCCACTCCACAAAGGTGGCGCCACAATGGACCACGGGACCTATTGTCCTATAAGCCTAACTAGCCTGGTTTGCAAGGCTATGGAGCACATCATCATGGATCTCAGTCACAGAGACATTGGGTACCTCCAAACCTTTGACCCCTCCCAGTTTTGGCTTTGTTAAGGGCAGACCATGCCTCCTAAACCTGGTGGATGTCTTTGAGACAGTTACCAAGGCATTAGATGAGGGTAAGGAGATCCACACAGCCTACCTTGATCTCTCAAAGGTTTTCAACACCATTCCCCATTATGGTATTACCGACATGCCCATCCACCTGAACATTAACCCCTACGTCATGAGATGGTTTGCAAAGTGGCTCATGGACAGAACCCACACAGTGGGAGTTGCATACCCTAGGTCCGACTGTAAACCAGTTACAAGTGGCATCCCCCAGGGCTCAGTCCTAGGACCCCTCATGTTCGGTATATACTTCTCTGAGTTACAGGCAAGCACAGGAGGACTTTGGCTGAAAAGGTTTGCAGATGACTGCAAACTAGGGGCCATAATTGTTTCCCCAGCTGATACAGACACCCTCCAGAATGGTCGCACTGAGATGGATACCTGGTGTCAATATCATGACCTCAAGCTGAATGCCAAAAAGTGCATAGTCATCCCCTTTGGATAAAACTAATTACCAGTGGACTACCACATAGGTGCTAGTCCCCTACATACAGAAAAGGTAATAAGGGATCTGGGAACCCAAGTAGATAGAAATCTCTCCTTGGATAACAATAATGCCAAGGTGGTTAGAATATCCTTCTACATGGCCCCCTTAATCTCAAATGGGTTCGCATCCAGAACAAAGGAGGCCATTGTGCCTCTCTACTCATGACTTATTAGACCCATTAAAGGATACAACACCCCATTTGGGATGTACCTTACAAGACAACTGCAACAGCTTGAAAGACCACAACAGTACCACACCAAGAGGATTACTGACCTCAAACAGATGACCTATGCAGCCCAACTAATGAAACTCCAGCTGTACTCGGTTGCATACCACGTACTCACAGGTGAACTCTGCTTGACATATAAGGCCCATGTCCAACCCAGTATTGCTGGATATGCTCCACCTAAACAAAAGCCCCTGAGAGCCACATGCTCTAGGGATATACACCTAACCACAACAATAACTAGGACGTGCTGGAGGGATAGATTCCTGACCCAGAGACTCCCCATGCTTTGGAACATGATTCCAATGTACATCAGGCAGGGCCCCTCACTAGCACTCTTCAAGAGAAACCTTGACCGGTGGATGGGAGAAAGACATGTACCACAGGGATCACTGCACAGGGAACTAATGGCTCTGCTGTTCAGAGGCACAGGGAACTAACCTAAGGGGGTGGTAGAAGCCAACACACTCTAGCTAGGCTTATAAATACCCTTGGGCAGACAGCCTAGTACCTACCTTTGAACTTATTACATGTTTTATGTGCATGGATAGTTAACTAGCTCTTCCATTTTACTTTGCTATCATGCTGATAAACTGTTGGGTGACTACAAGTCATATGTATCCTGTTATTGTGTATTGTAAATGCCAATAGACATAACTAATGTTTACCTAACATAACAGTAATGCTATGTAAAATGTAATACATATCTGCCTACAATACCATACATTACACAGTTATTGGCACAATATCCCACAATGCAAATCATAATTGCACAGTAGGCCCACCTTCGACATGTTGTTCTCAGTAATACACCCATATACATGCCTACTGTTACAATATATCAACATATACTATCCCCTGTTATAGCACGTACTTGTTGGACCAACCCTGCCACTGACAGCGGCTGGAGAAGAATTGTTGAGTTCAAAGCCCTTATATAGCATCCCTTGTGGTGTATGCGGTGTTTGCCTTGTGACCTACAGCAGTACACGCATAAATACTACAAGCGTTACTATGCTCAACAATACATCACTACAAGATAACTGTTTCCACTATATGCACTGCGTACACTTTAATTATTACAGAACAGGTACTACATACACAGACATACTGAGTGTTCTACATACCTTATTAGTAACTCGAGGTGTCGTTGACTGTTATTTCAATCCTTTTCAGTTTATGTTTCAATCTTCTTTGTAATGTTATGCTGGTATATACAGATGGTTTGAATGTGTAACAAGCCATCCTTTTATAGTTAAATATCGGTAACATGTGCTATCCTGACCACCAGTTGGTGTTCCAAAGTAGTTAATTAGATGCACATCAGCTGTGCAGCTACTCCATTAGCCAATACCATGGCAACAGTGGTGTATAATTGAGTACTCCACTTGGGGGTTGTCCCTTTGCCTTACTTACGAGGAAGACAGCCTGTATTGTATTGTTTGTGATGTATTTCAACAGCTATATGGAGACAGACAGAGATATATTAGCTTCATGACTCCCATGGATTGTGTGTAATGGGTAGAAGATGTTGTTCTACATGTGAGTACAGCTGTTATATTTCAGACCATTGCTACTTATGCAGGGTTTGTTTGTACCTGATACTTCTGCAGATGTTTCAGTCTGGCAAGGATGTTTGGGCAACTCAAAGCTGTATGGCTATGCATGAAATGTTAGGTGGTTTACAGTGTGCTCACCAGACATCTTTGGTATGGTGTACATGTGTATCATACTGTGCTGTTAATCAGTAATTGGTAACACTTCCTGGTGTACACACAACCCTCTGAAACGGGATTAGTGCAAACAAACCCTGTAACATCAGCAGCTGTTCCATTGTATAACAGCAACTATTTCACATAGGGCCATGTTAGTGTGTCTCTGACAAGGTATGTTAAGGCTTCTGCAGATATCGTACAGTGTGTGAATGATTTGTGATGTTATTACAGTTTGTATTGTAATTGGTTTGGGTGTGGGGGAGATGTTGGTGGATGTACATAGCAGATGCAGGTGTGTAGGAACTGCTTTTATACATAATCCATATGTGTGTGAGGGTTTCTTCCCTATTTGAACACCTATCCTTTAATGGATTAATATTATGGTAATTGCAGGCTGATTCATTAAGGCACTGTTAATTGGTTCTTGTATAGCATGCAGGTGATGTTAGTCCTTGAATCCTTTCGGTAATACATCTGAATGTAATAAAGTGTTGCTACATGAATGCTGTCTGTGTATTTCTGTCATAGGTATTTGCAGTCATTGGAGCTGTGTTGGTGACTGACCCTTTTTGGCTAGGGTTGCCACCTTTTCAAATGGCCATAGTGGGACATTTTCGGGACATACATCAGATTTTACAGACAGACACAAACCCATGGTCAGTACAAAGGATAGAACTTTCCTTTTTTGCCTAAATATAAGCTTATTCTTGTAACAGTTCAGTTGCTTATCCTGTTTCTTGTAATATGTAGGTATTTTAGATAAAGAAATAACTATTTTATGCAACTATTACATTACATATGGAACATAATTATGTCCTACAATCTCAGGACATTTGCCATTTATAATATTTTTGGTCAGAACACAACCGCCCAAAGAGGGACTGTCCCTCGCAAGGTGGGACAGGTGGTAACCCTATCTTTGGCTCATGTCCATAGCACATATTTGTAATAGTGTATAGGCATATACTCTCCATATCCTTTGTTCATAATGTTTGGTCGTGGCCGAATGTGTGATTGCTATGGTCCATGTTATACTCATATATGAACACTTCAACCACTGTATACGGGATACCTACAGAATCCCAAGTGCACACAATTCCGACGCCCCCAGTACTGGGCCCGGACTCCCATACCACACATTACCAACAGCGACAGTCAAACTCGCAAAAGTAACACAAACACAGAACACACACGCACACACAGACACACTGCTACCAACCACATCCAAACAAACCATCCTACACTATGTATGAGCAGGTGGGCAAGCCCCCCTACACCCCCCATGTGGGTGACTACACCCCCCACCCCCCTACTTTAGTATTCTACCTCCAACATCGCACAAACAGATGCGCAAAGCAAACCCACACCCATACATTACAGTCCCCGGGAACATACACCACACTCAGAACACACACTTATACACACTACAGCCCTCAGAAACACACTTGCACACAGTAACCTACCTGAACCGCAACACCAGAAGCACTAACTAAATGTCCCTTAACATCGGGATTTTAAACCTCGCTCTTCTGGTGGTTCGGTACTGTGGTCTTTAAGCCTCGTGATTATGCGCGTCGGTATGTCAAGCATTCGGTATTTGGTAGGTATCCCATTTATATGTACTTCCATGGTTGTGTAGATGTTGTTAACCTATCTATATATCTACATATATATGTATATCCCCATATATCGACATATATCTCTCTCTCTCTCTCTCTCTCTCTCTCTCTATACATATATATATATATATATATATATATATATATATATATATATATATATATATATATATATATATATATATATATATATATATATATAGCATACACCTTTCATTGGGTACATGGCAGTTTGTCCTATTTCCACACATTCCTCCATTTTGCGTTTTAACCTGTCAGAATACACAATTGCCATTGGTACATCTCAGGTAGCTTAGTGGTAGGTTATTGTGAAGATTGAGTACATGGTTGCGTGTTCTAATCCTGGCAGTGGTCATTTTACCTCTAAGAGCAGGCACTGGTAGTGCAAGGGTGATTAATGCACATTTCAGTGGTTGTATGTTCCAAATGTTTATTATTCTGTGGAATACTACCTATATATGCAAGCTGTGGTTAAGGTATACTATGTAACATGTAAATCATCTCTGACATTATTCGGATTTGAACCAGGACTGCACAGATGTTATGAAAATGCTGTAGCCATTACACTACTGACATTAACGTTCCTTCTGCCTATTTCCTATGTCCATGAATCCTATGTGTAAGCTTGGCTACACAACAGGCGGAGCCACTCACACCCAGTGAGCTTCTCGAAATACCGACATAACACATGAATTGAGTGACTAAACATTAACATCCTAACTACATTTGGCATAGCCCCTCACTGACACACTTCAGGGGAAACCTTGATGTGTGACTGGCCAACAGTATATACACCCCTGGGATCATGTGTCCCAGAAACATACAGCCAGGGTGTAGGGGAGCCACTCCAGTTTTATAGCTGCAAGACCTGTTGGGGAAATTGAATGCTGTTGGGTTGTCATGTTAACATGCCCTTTTGAGATCACTATGTGCCCCTATCACCCCACAGCACCCCAGTCTAAAACAGCTTCCAGCAACTCTGCCTGGAATCACTTCATTGGCTATGCTTGACAGAGGCTCAGTTACTTCATCAATGGTGCAGGTAAAGCCATCACACTGTAGCTATGCTTCTAAATGCCCTTGGGCAAATAGCCTACTACCTATATGTGAACATCTACAGTGCAGGCCATCTCCAACATCATATGTGATTATACAGAGTTTTCTGATCACAACATACATTGTAAAATCACCATGTAGTCAGACAACAGTTAACTACAGCAATAGCATACAGACTACTGATACATAATCACTCCAAAAGTCTATCTTGGAAGCTAGTGGACATGTATAGGTTTCAGGCTTTGTATTGCTTACCAGCAGGTTACCTACAGGAAAGATGGGACACAAGCACAGATGGGATACATGCCTGCAACAATGCCATACCAACTTGCATGTGTCAGCCTAAGGCTTTGGAATGCCGGGCAAGGCTATTGGCGCCCCCATAGTGCCATTATTAGGCAGGTCTCAGAGGTGAATCTCACCTCCATGAACTGCACAATAGCAGAACCAATGAGGGTTAGGCTACTCAACACCAGGGCTAGTACTCACAACATGCATGCACTCAAAGCACCCCTCAGTATGGACAACATTTACATCTGTTCTGTGACTGGGACCTGTATAAGGCTCCTGTGAGCACACCGGCACTACCAGACTACAACCCATAACACACATTTCAGCCACTGAACATGGACTGGCACAGACATGGAGGGGGTGTATCCATATTCATTGGGGATACCTACACCTCCAAGTTAGTGGGGCAGCATGATACTTCTGTGATCATCCATGTGCAGCTAACATCAGCCACGACTGCAATGCAAACTGTGAGCTGCTACAGATAACCCTCCATGACCCAGGAGCATCACTACAACTATCTGGAGACAGTGGTAAACATGACAGTCCTACCAGACACCCTGTTATTGGTCAGTATTGGCTATCCTACACTTAACTGGATAACCTACTCGAGTATTCACTTCCAGGCCCAGCACTTCCTGGGATTTATCACCTCATATGGCCTGTATCAGTTGGTAGATGGACTAACGAGAGGTGAAAACATACTAGAAGTGGTAATCACTGACATGTGCAACAGGTGCACTACAGCAGAGGTAAACCGGTCACTGTTTAGATCTGACCATGAACTATTCACTGATGATTTCCACTCCCAACCATCTCCCCCACCCAAGAAACACACAGTGAATACCTTTCCTACAGCTAAATTCACAGTACTAATGACAGAGGTGGGAGGGTTCACAGCCCCCACACTCAGGGATGACATTGCTCAAGATACAGACAGAATTACAAATGCACTCTATAAGCACCTACAAAGATGTATGGGTCGTGCCATCAATGGTAAACCAGGACTTGCTACTCCTACACAAGGACACCAGTCTGCTGAACCCCTGCATTATACAGGCTATACAACAGAAGTAGGACAGTAGTCCAGAACAACAGCAAATCCCAAGACATGCAGACATCTGTGACCAGTATTAGCAAGATACTTATGTTACTCATGTAATCATCCAAGGCTGACATCCACAGGTAAATAGGCATGTATTCAGAATATGACCACAAAGGCTTCTTTGGCTATGTCAAGGATGTAAGCAATAACACACAGATTTGCACTATCTTTGGTGCAATATTGCACTGAATATACTGACCCTACTGATATCACCAACACACTTGATGATACATTCGGAGCAAGCTTCACCCCCTACTGGGCCTACAACAATACCCAAAACATGCAGTATCCCAGACATCCGAGACATACAGGTGGTAATGGCCCTTTCAAATGGCATGACAGAGTGTCAGTGGAGGCAGATGGTGTCCCAGACTGCATCCTGCAGACACTACAAGACAAAGTGACCCCCCCCTAATATAGCAATTCAACATCAACCTCTACACAGGCTACATGGCCATTCACTGGCACATGGCAGCAGCTATTCCACTCCATCAAGGTGGTGACACAACTGACCATGGTAACTACCACCCCATAAACCTGAGTAGCCTGATCTGCACGGCTATGGAGTGCATCCTCATGGCACTCATTAACATAGACAATGGTACCCTCCAGACACTTGACCCAACCCAGGTCAGCTTGACTGAGGGCAGATCATGCCTACTGAACTAGTTGACATCTTACAGTCACCTAGACTTTAGGTGTTGGGTGTGGTAGTTCACACATACTACCTGGACCTCGCCAAGGGTTTTGACTCCATTCCCCACTCAGGTATTATTTCTACACTCACCAGCCAGTACATACACCCATACATCACAGGTTGGTTTGCCAACAGGCTTATACACACAATCCACATGGCAAGCCTAGCAGCCTCCAGGTCCAACTCTTGACCAGTCACAACTGGTGTCCCACAGGACTCAGTCCTAGGACCCCTACTGTTTGCCATATACTTCTCAGAGGTACGGGCTAACACAGGTGGACTACAGCAGGCCATGTATGGCGATTACTGCAGACTGGGAGTCATAACTGACAGTCCAGCTGTCACAGATATCCTTCAAGGGGCCTCACATAGACCAACACAGGGTGTCAGAGCGATGGCCTCCAGCTAAAGGCCACATACTGTATGGTCATTCCATTTTGGGAAAATACACACACACATATTAACACACGAGTGGCAGACACTATAATTCAGATGATGTAATGGGTATGTGGGGACTACATTACGTAGTGATCTCTCCTTTGACAGTCATATCTGCGAAGTAGTTAGGACATCAGTCTATGTAGGCCATCTGATTACTTAAAGGTTCGCATTTAAACAGACTTAGGTTATTGTGTCCCTTTACTCATCAGTCATCAATCCCATCATCAAGTATGATAACCCATTTTGGATGTATCTCAGAAGACACATCCGACAGCTGGAAGGACCACGAATGTACCTCACAAAGAGGGTTAATGCCCTAAGACATGTGTCCTATGCTGCCAGACTGCATAAACTCTTGCATTACTCAGTGGCATCTCGTTTATTCAGAGATGATATTTGCCGGCCAACAAAGCCGTGTCCAAGTCAGGCTTAATGGATTTGCTCCACCTATGGGAATCCATGTCACAGTGAGCCACACACTGTAATGAGCTACACCTTGCCACAACCATAACTGGAAGATGCTGGAGTGATAGATTCCTGTCACGGGTACTCCCCATGATTTGGAACTACATTCCTGATTACATTATACGGAGCCCCTCACTAACAATCCTTACAGAGTGGGTGGGGAACAGTGGATACACCCCAGGGATCCCACAATTGGCTCTGCTCCACAGAGGGACAGTTAGTTAATCAATGGAGTGGTGACAGCAGACACATTTTGGCTATGCTTATGAATGGCCTCGGGCAGTTAGTTATGTACCTACCTATGTACCTATTAACCTATACATACAGTATCGACACATGCTGATAACTTAATTTACTGTTCAGGTATTGACTTACCTTGTGCCAATGGCAGTTGTGTGTACAATAGTTGAGGGGTGCCTATGTAGGATGCACACAGTAGATCACCTATACATGACAATTTATAGGTGGTTGTGTGTGTGTGTGTGTGCCATCTATGTTTGCTGTGTGAGAAGGTGAAGAAGGGTGTCAGTCCATATGTGCCTACACTGTCAGTGAGTGTGCTATATGTTCCCTCTTTGCCAAGGCATGGGCATACTGGGCACACCTCCGTCTGCCTACTGGGGCTGGCACAGGGTGTTCATGGTCTGAGTCCCTCTGTGCCTGTGGGGCCCTTGGCAATGGAGGTGGGCTGTGAGGGCCTTCACCATTCTGTCCCTGCTGCAGCTGTTTCCGCAGGATCATATTGTGTAGCATGGCACATACTATGAAGATGTGGGCACACATGCCTGGAGAGTACTGCAAGGCTCCACCAGATATGTTCAAGCAATGAAACCATGATTTCAGCATCCCAAACACATGCTCTATGATGATTCTGGTTTCTGCGTATGCCTCATTATGGTGTTCTTGCATGGGTGTGTGTGCATTTCTGATGGAAGTCATCATCCAGGGTTCCAGTGCATAGCCAGCATTCCCCACCAGGTGGCCATATGGGATGTCCCCCCAGCAAATACCTGATACAGCTGTGAGGCATGCCAGATGTGGGAGTCGTGATGGCTTCCAGGGCTGCCAGCACACACATCCATGATAATGCCCTGGGCATTGCACACGACCTGGCAGTTGATGGAGGGGTATCCCTTGTGGTTTAAGTAGCGCCTACCCTGCTCACTGGGTGGTGTCTTGATGTGTATGTGCATGCAGTCTATTGCACCCAGTACCTCCAGATAGTCTGCCACACGGTGGAAGAGACACATATTGCTGGCCAACTCCTCCTGCATTCGAGGGAAGTATATGTGCTCATTGGCATGTGGTAACATGGCATCCAGGAACTGGCGGAGTACCTTGGATGCTGATGCCTGTAAAATCCCCATGACTTCCCCAGTTGGCCTTTGAAAGGTACCTGTGGCTAGTATTCTCAAGCTTACACATACCTTTTTGTCCACTGGGATGGGTTCCCCTCTGTATTTCTGGATCTGAGGCATGGCCGGCACAGCTCAACAAGTTGCTGGATGGTGTCCCTGTCCACCCTGTAACGCTCTACTATCTCTAGATCATGTAGCCCCTGGCAAGTTATCCTGGGTCTGAATACTCTTCTCCTCCTCCGGTGCCTGAGATGGTTGTCAGCATCATTCTCCACACCACCATCAGTCTCCAACACATGCTGGTGAATCAAAGCTATGGCAGCCCCTAACATGTACATATTAAAAGTTCCCTGTCTGTATACACCAATGGTGCAGAGTGTCTGGGAATACACAAGTGTGTGTGAGGTGCTTTCACACTTTATACTATTGTGCAATGGATGCTGCTGGTGTAATTGGGTGTGTATGTGCAATTCCAGCTGCAGGGTATCTTAATTATGGGTTTTACAGCAGGTACTGCTATTGTGGGGCCTTTGGTGTTGACTTACACTTGGCTGCTGTGTTTCATCTATTGCCTTTACTTCACTGTACAACCCAATTCCCCTCCCATTGTCAGGCATGCATCCAGCTGCCTACTTTCTTGTTTTGTACTTTCCCAACCCAGGATTGTGTAGTGAAATGTGTTATGTAGCTGATCTACTGCAAGTTTGCTTTGTTCTGCTGTGACAGTTCTCTTTTCTTTGAAATACGGCACCTCCCCTTTCCTGTTCTGCAGGTAGCTGCTGGCAGCCTTGTTAGCTGTTGTCAATGCCTCACTGTGAGTTCCTAGGTGTTAATTACTCATTTGTACTCCAATTACTATGCTACAGCATTTCCATATTGTCTTCCCGTATCCTTCCTGTTTCAGCCGTTTACCGGGTTTTGAGAGTATTTTCATCCACGTTCACATGCACTTTTGGTGACCTTGTGTGCTCTCAGCTAAGCAAAGCTATGGCTATTTCCACACCCCTATCCTGCGGCTTTGCTTAGCAACAGGCAACCCAGATTAGCAATGCTCCAATGTGCTTACAGCTAAGCTGGTACACCCCTCTCTTGATGTCATCTTTATCTCCAGGCCACACCTCGATGTTGTACTACTATGCTGTGAGGTCCATCCTTACACCTACATGGATTTTGTGATTCAGTATTACTTGTCTCATTTGCATGGCATTGACTACTAATTCCTAGTTACCATGCAGAACACTATCACTGATCCTTAGCAACACTTGCACCATGGTTGTGGTGTAGCATGCGTGCCATTGACTATTATGGGGAATTCATGAAATATGTTACATTGCAGTTTTATTACATATAAATATATTTTCATTGTGATCCTGTTTGCGCACCGATGCACTGCGATTTTACTTTGCGTTAGTGTGGCCATGACATTAAATGTTCTTTCTTTGTGTTGTGCATGTTTTTTTATGCCTTTGGCTATATATTTAGCCTTTGGCATATATTAACATTATAATACGTGTGTTTGGTCCGCTGTCATGGCTCCGATTTTATGTTTAAAAAAATGTAAACCGTTTTTTTTTGGTTTACATTTCTGCATGCTTACGCTACACCTGCACCACTTCATGAATCGTATACCTTCATTTGCATGCTACACTGCTGCACATGGGGTAATTAGCATACATACACCAGGAGCTGCGCAGCTGTGGCGTACGCTGGTAGGGCATGTGGAAACAGCTCGTACCTGAATCGATCGGTGGCCATATTTGGCGTTAGATCGCCAACACTACGCCTGCACCTGGCACAAGCTTCATGAATCCTGGGGATAGACTTTATTTGACACATAAAGTGCTTTTCATCTTACACAATAGTAAAACTTCTTCAGATAAAAATGAAATGCATTCCCCATGTTAAATACACATCATATCCAATCACATGATAACCATGAAACCTAGCCAATCGCTACCCAACCAAAGCCTTAAAGGAACACATCATACTTAAAAGGTTAAAAAATAATAAGCATGTCTAATCAAAAGTGAAACTTCATAAAATGCAAGACATACCTAATGTATGAAAAACAATATTATATACTAATCACATTATATAATAAATCTATCTTATAAAAATCTAATAACCCTAAAAATATGAATGTAAAAGTATAAATTAATAAATTGGTCCAATAAAAGGAGATGAGGAATTAAGCGTATATTAAAACGCCACAGTGCCACATTCTACATTGGCAAAATGATAGGAAACTAAGAGAACATGTGTATGAGAACTTGTATTATATTAGAAAAGGGAAATTGGAGAATACGTTGGCCAGGCATTCATATAAAAACCCGAACCATAAGTTCTTGTTCAAGGTAATTGATAGTATTCAACCTGATGGGAGAGGGGGTCCTGAATCAGCACGCCTTTAAAGACTTGAGTTATGGTGGCAATTACGTACTAATGCCCACTCATATCCAGGCCTCAATGAAATGTGCACTATTAGTTGTATTTTGAAACTTAATAGCCTTAGTAGATGAACAGGCCCATTACGAGGAATGTGTTTTAATATACGCTTAATTCCTCATCTCCTTTTATTGGACCAATTTATTCATTTATACTTTTACATTCATATTTTTAGGGTTATTAAATTTTTATAAGATAGATTTATTATATAATGTGATTAGTATATAATATTGTTTTTCATACATTAGGTATGTCTTGCATTTTATGAAGTTTCACTTTTGATTATACATGCTTATTATTTTTTTAACCTTTTAGGTATGAAGTGTTCCTTTAAGGCTTTGGTTGGGTAGTGATTGGCTAGGTTTCATGGTTATCATGTGATTGGATATGATGTGTATTTAACATGGGGAATGCATTTCATTTTTATCTGAAGAAGTTTTACTATTGTGTAAGATGAAAAGTGCTTTATGTGTCAAATAAAGACTATTTCTTATCTTTGAACTTGGTTCCTGATTGGATTATTCAAGTACCGTGTGCCTGCAGCAACAAAGCCATTTTTCAGCTTTTCTTCTTTTTTCCGTGGAGTCTCCTACAATAACAAATCAGAGCATCATCTGACAAGTTAAATCAGAATTTTCCACTGGAGGGGTAGCTAGAAGGGCCATGGCTCTTTTCATTAATATCTTATATGGACTCAATTTTCTGTTGGCATTTAGTGAGGCCCTCATACTCATTAATTCTAAGGGAAGGGCTTCAGGACACTTTAAGTGGGTTTCAGCACAAATCTTCAAAATTTTATTTTTAAGGTTCCTGTTTACCCTTTCTACTAATCTAGATGACTGGGGATGGTTGGGACAGTGAAGACTCAACTTAGAATTAAAAGCTTTACATAACTCTTTAAACAGATTATTATTAAAATGAGTTTCCTGGTCACTGTTAACAATGCTGGGTATATCGAATTTCGGTATATAATCAGATAATTTTTTTAATAACTGTGACTGCATCAGCTTTGCGACATGGGCAAGCTTTCACCCATGCTGAGAACATACACACTACCACCAAAATAAATTGTCAATTATTAGTCTTAGGCATCTGGATGAAATCCAGCTGTATATTAACAAAAGGTCCCCAGGGTGGAGGTAAACATGCAGATTTGCAGTTGGCATGTTTGCTTATGTTATATTCTAAACAAATACTACAATTTTGTACATACTGTAGTATCAAAGAGGAGACATGAGGGGCATACAAACTTTGGGTAATTTGATTAAATAAAGCTGTCTGACCTGTATATGATATGCCCATACTAGGTTCATAGGTTCATAGGTTTAGACTAGGCTATCTGCCCTAAGGCATTTATAAGCCTAGCCCAAAGTTATGTGGCTTACGCCACCCCTTATGTTAGAAATAATGTGCCCATTAGTTTGTTGTGCCTCTGTCCAGCAGTGACACAGAGATGATTCCCGGGGTAAACCTACGATCTCCCATCCACCGGTCAAGATTTCTCTTGAACAGAGCCAGCGAGGTGCTCTGCCTCACATGGACCGGGATTTTATTCCACAGCATGGGGAGTCTCTGGGTGATAAATCTATCCCTCCAGCATGTCCTATTTATATCCGTGCTAAGGTTTAAGTCACTTGCTCTAGTGGTTCTGGTGGATTTGGATTTTTTGAGGTGGAGCATGTCCATTAATTCTGGGTTGGTCATGGCCTTGTATGTCAGGCACAGGTCACCTCTGAGCAGACGGTATGCAACTGAATAGAGTTGGAGTTTCTTCAGTCTGGCAGTATATGACAGGTTTTGGAGTCCCTTTATCCTTTTGGTGAGGAACTTTTGGGGTCTCTCCAATTGCTGCAGGTGTTGGGTGAGATACATCCTGAATGGGGCATTGTACTCGATCATTGGTCGGATAAGTGAAGAGTACAGGGGAACAATGACCTCACTTGATCTGGATGTGAATCCCTTCATGATCAGATGGGCAATGTAGAAGGTCTTTCGAACCACTTTAGCAACGTGAGTGTCAAACGAGAGGCCACTGTCAACCTGGGTACCCAGGTCCCTGATAACTTCTTCTGTGCTTAGTGGGTTTCCACCTACATGGTAGCTTGGGGTTACCTTGTTTTTCCCAAAGGGTATGACTATACACTTTTTTGCGTTTAACTTCAGGCCATGGCTCTGGCAACAGCTATCAGTTTCCGTGAGACCCCTCTGAAGGATGTCTGTGTCCGATGTACTATCCACTATGGCACCCAGTTTGCAGTCATCCACAAACTTTGTCAGCCATAGTCCTCCTATGTTTGCCTGTACTTCTGAGAAGTAGATGCCGAACAATAGGGGGCCAAGGACTCAGCCCTGTGGGACACCACTTGTAACCGGCTTGGAGTCTGACATGGCTCCAGCAACTCTAACCCTGTGGGTTCTGTCCTTTAGCCAGTTTGCAACCCATCTTGTGACATATGGGTTTACATTTAAGCTGGTAAGTTTCTCTATGATACCCGAGTGGGGTATTGTGTCGAAAGCTTTTGCAAGGTCAAGGTAGGCTGTATGGACTGCCTTTCCCTCATCAATGGCCTTGGTAACTGTTTCGAAGAAGTCGACCAAGTTCAAAAGGCAAGATCTGCCCTTGACAAAGCCAAACTGGGTTGGGTCCAAGGTCTGCAAGTCCCCTATGTCCTTGTTTATGAGTTCCATTATGATCCTCTCCATAGCTTTGCAGACCAGGCTTGTTAAGCTTATGGGGTAATTACCAGGGTCCGTAGAGGCACCGCCTTTGTGGAGTGGGACCACAGTTGCCATACGCCACTCCTTGGGCACATATCCTGTGGTAAGGCTAAGATTAAACAGCTGCCTTATGTGCGGGTTTAGTTCTTCGTTGAGTTCATGTAGCACACAGCCGGGGACACCATCCGGTCCCATTGATGCTGTGTTTTTAGCTTTAGAGAGAGCAGCTTTCACCTGCGCATTTGAGATATCTGTGAGGCTACACTCTGTTGGGATAGTTATCTCTCCTTTTGGGGAGAGGGGGTGAAGTTTGCGCTGAACCTGTCTGCCAGTATGTTGGCAATGTCTGTGGGTTCAGTGATTTTTGTATCATTTTGGACTAATTCTGAGCATATCTGGGAGTTTCCACCCAGGTTTCTGACATAGCTGAAGAAGGCCTTATGATTGTCTTTTGAATCTATGGCAATTTTTTTCTCAAAGTTGGCCTTGGATGATTTTATGAGGGATCGTAGTTTCTTGCTAGTACTGATCAAAGATGCCTTCCCTTTTGGGATTTTGCTCTATCATGTGATAGCTTTCCCTCTTATTGTAAAGTTTGTTTATGGCTGGGGTCCACCAGACTGGACGTTTGCCCTTGGTGGAAAGAGTCTTGGTTTTATTTGGGATTGCCTGATCCATGCAGTCCTGAAGGTGTTCATAGAAGGCATTTGTAAGGGCTTCCGCAGCTTGGGTTGTGGTTTCCATTGGCTCGGGGGCTTTGAAGGATACCACACCTGTCTTGAGTAGTGTGAAGTTTGCTTTAGAGAAGTTCTTCACTGTGGTCTTTTTTGTTTGGGGTGGGGGTGGGATGTGGATTTCTAGTGAGATTAGTTTATGATCTGATCTCACCAAAGAGGGATATACTTCCCGTGTGGAGCATTTTGTCCCCATGTTTGTGATGATGAGATCTAGTATATTTTCTCCTCTTGTGGGGACAGTGACTAGTTGTTTCATGGCATTTGAATTTATGAACTCCAGGAACCTTTGGGCTAGAAAGTTGGGGCTTGAGTAATGTTCCCAGTCTATATTCGGGGAGTTGAAGTCACCCAATATGATGGTGTTTGGTGATACATTTATACCCTCCAGTGTCTTCAGGAAGGCTGTGTGGGTTTCCTGAGTTTGAGAGGGTGGCCTGTAGCATGCTACAAATTGTAGAGCAGTTTTGCCTATGGTTAATTGCACCTGGATGGTTTCCGATGCTTCGTGCGTAGCCACCAACCTGGAGGTGTGGGTATCCTTGATGAATATGGATACACCCCCTCCTTTTGTGGTATGGTCCGGGTTTTGGAGCCGGAATGCATGATATGAGGTAAAACCTGATAGTGCCGGGGTGCTCTCAGGAGCCTTAAACCAGGTTTCAGTCACAGCACAGACATCGATGTTCTCTATACTGAGAAGGGCCTCGAGTGCGTGCATTTTGAGATTTAGACTTTTGGCATTGAGCAGCATTACCCTTAGTTTCTTCCCGTTTTTGTTTTCTAGGGTGGTAGGTTTAGAATTTGAGCCTTGCCTAAAAAAGGCACTATGGGGGTGGCAAGAGCCTTAGCCAATATCCGGAATCCCAGGGGTGACAGGTGCAAGCCATCCCTTGTGAAGCAGCGTGGCTTGTCAAGCATGTCATCCCAAGCAGACAGACACTGGATCCCCTTTGAATGACACCAGAAATTAAGCCAATTGTTAAAGCTGATCATCTTGTCACTATATTGTGGCATCATTCGTGGTGAAGGAAGGATACTGCTCAGGGTCAGGGTCATACCTGCCTGGGCTACATAATCAGAGAGCTCCTCTATGTCTCTTTTCATGTAGTCCAGGGAGGTACGTCTCAGGTCGTTCACACCAGCATGGACAATGACTGTGTCATACTTGTACTTGCCGTGGAGTGACCTGAGTGCTTGTGTTATGTGGCGGATTCTAGCGCCCGATAGGCAGCTTACCGTGACCTACTTCTTGTTCAGCCTGGTGAGTGGGACGTCAGTGTGTCTGACTATGGAGTCACCTATGACAAGTATGTTTGGTGTTGTATTTAAGGGCAGTGACTGCTTTGCACACTGATTTTGTTTTTTATGTGTTGTTTGTGTGGTGTCTTGAGTTTGCAGTTGCTTGGGTGTCTGCTTTGGAGGCCTTTGCTGTTTAGGTAAATTTTTACTCAGAGCCTCCGAGTATGTCTTAGTGTGTTTATGTGTTTGATTCAGTGGTGTGGTTGAGTTATGTGAGACTTGTATTGTGGTGTGTGTAGTTGCCTTCTCCTCCTGCCTGGTCTTGCCAGTCCTGAGTTGAGAGAGCTCAGCCTCCAGTTTGGCTAAATAGCTGCATCTCTCGCAAGTGTTAGTGTTATGTGGGAGGAGGAGGGGGATGTCCGTGTACATGATGCAATTGTAACATTGCCTCAGAATTCCCAGATTCACCAACTGGGCAGGAGAGGATGCCAGCATCTGACCCTTCGACATGCTAGAAAGAATTATGAGTTGGTATGAGACAGAAAAGTAGAGGGCTTAGCAGGGAAGTGGGCACTCCTGGGGGGTTTTGCAAGTGAGGGATTTGTATAATATAGGAGTGCTTGACCTGCAAAAAAAATGCTTATAAGACAAGGGATATGCTTTTAAGACAAGTGCTGAGCTTTTTGAGAAGAAAAAGCTATTAGGAACAAGTGCTGCTTTTTAGTGAAGGTGTAAACTGTTTAGGTTCCTAACAGAGCAGTTCTAAGGGAAAAATTGAAGAACAGACTTTACGTAGCCAGAAAAAGTTTAACTTTGTTAAACCAGCGCTGCCCGATGCTGCTCTAGTGACAACTCCGACTAATCAAGGCTAAAGCACGTTAAAGCGTGCTTGATAGCAGGGGCTGGAAAGAAGCAGGAATAGACCCAAAACAGACAATAAAACTACAGTTTCAAGTCAGTAACCACTCCTACGGGGGGCAGGGAAACTGCTCAATGTTATTCACTGCCACTGATCAACAGAGAGACTTTCCTTTAGCCCAAGAAAAATGGCCTCACAGAAACTTACAAACAGTTCAGGAAACAGCAAGCCTGTAACTGAACTTTTTTAAATCTCAGAAAAGTGGGAAAAAAGCAAGATTTTTTTTTTTGTTTTTGTTTTTTCAGAGATAGCAGAGGTTCACAGGTAATATCAAGTTATAACAGTGCAGTAAATGACCCCACACAAGAGTGCTAGGTCAAGGACAGAAAATATGCAAGTTTTGAGAAAAAAACGATTTAAAATTAAGTGCAAACAGGAAATTCAGTAAACAACTTTTGGTTGTGCTCTAAATACAGCTACTAATGCAGAAATCAAGTTTAACAAGCCAGAAAATGCTCAAACTAGGCAGCTATGCAGAAAAACTTAGCAAATAAACAGAGAAAAAATACTTAAAATCTCAAAAGTGGCTCCCTTCTCTCAGCGTTTTCTCCTCTTGGTGGGTGCTTCACCAACTGCCAACAAGCCTGAAAAGACGCCAAAACTACGAGGCAACTAGGTTTTAAGAGGTAAGGTAGTAAAAAGGCAGGCACCACCAGTCGGCCATCCGGATGTCGCCATATGCCATCAGAGGATTTTCTACATCCATCCTTGAGCCACCTTAGAACTTCTCCCTGTGATGCTCCAGCTTGAAAGGCTGACAATTTTGCAAAATCAAACACATCATTACTGTTGTAGTTTGTTGCTGTCAACATACAAAGATGTTTACAACAATTCACTACTGCTTGTTTAGCAGCTTGGTCTGCTAAGTTGTTACCTTTTGTAAAAACGTTTAACCCCTTTTGATGTGCACAACATTTGATTACAGACAGCATTTTAGGTAACAAAAGTGCATCTAACAATGATTTTATGTACCCTGAATTTTTAATTTGATTTCCTGGAGGTTAAAAACCCTCTCTCTCTCTCCAAAGTTGCCCAAAGTCATGTACCACCCCAAAAGCATAACGGCTGTTTGTAAAAATATTGGCCACCTTGTCTTTGACTAACTCACAGGCTTTTTGCAAAGCCACTAGCTCAGCTATTTGAGCAGAGTGAACACCCTCTAATCTTTGTTGCAACAATATTGTTTCCTCGTTGCAGAATGCTATTCCTGAGATCAATTTTCCTGTTTGATCTCTTCCACCAGGAACCATCCACAAACAGATGCATGTCAGCATCGGGTATTGGAGTGTCCTTTAAGTCCTACCTAGGAGAAAGCAAATAGTCAGTTACACACACACACAATCATGTTCTTCACCATCCTCAGCAGTAGGCAACAGAGATGCAGGATTTAGAACAGGACAGTGGAGCAGAGGAATAGATGGATCAGAAAGAAGTGTAAGTTCATCTCTAGTTAGATGTGCAGTCACGAAGTAATGAGTTTCATTTTAAGTAATAAAGATGATTCAGAGTGAGGGACAACTACTGTAAGATCCTACTCTGGGAGATATTAAATGACCAAGATAACATAACTGAGGGATAACTAAGCTGTCATTTTTTTTTGTTGACACTTTGTGTCCTTTTCCTGCAAGGATAGTCAGAAGATGCGAGGTATCCTGTTAACATTGCTGAAAGGAATTTGGTGCTATCAGTAAATCATTTACATATTGTACTAAGACAGACCCACCCGTAAATGTCACATTTTCCAAATCTTTTTTTAGAATTTGAGAAAATAATGAAGAGGATTCAGTATATCCTTGTGGCAACAGTGTCCAGGTGTATTGCTGTCCCTCATAAGTAAAAGCAAACAGAAACTGACTGTCAGGGTGAATAGGTATAGAAAAGAATGCTGAACATAAATCTATCGCAGAAAAGTAACTAGCTGTAGGTGGTATGCAACTCAGTATTGTTGCTGGATTTGGAACAGGAAAAGTAGGTAGTACTGCATTATTTACAGCCCTTAAGTCTTGTACAAATCTATAAGTATCCTTTCCTGGCTTTTTCACTGGAAAAATAGGAGTATTACAAGGGCTTTTGGCTGGTAATATTATTTCTTGCTGTATTAGAGACTGAATTACAGGTTTGATTCCCTGCTCTGCTTCTGGCTTTAGTGGATATTGTGGAACTCTGGGGAGTGGTTTTGATGGATTTAATTTTATTTTTACTGGTTTTGCAGATTGTAATATGCTGAATTCATTAGCATGTTTAACCCATAAATTAGCAGGTACCTGCTGCAGCAGTTTTTAGTTGTCTCCATGCCTTCAAAAAGGCTCCTCCCAGCTTTTGCTAAGAATTGTAACACTTCCCCCACTGATTCTGCTTGAACATCTAGATACACCCCCTCTGGTGTACAGCAAACGGTACCACCCAGCTCACACAGAAGATTCACTGGCGCAGTTGTACTCAAAGAAAATAATATCTTTCTTGTCAAATAGACCTAAAGAAATGGGTATAGGTTTTAAAACAGGATATGTAACAGTAGCATTTGTTACACCAACTTTTACTTTGTTCCAATACTGGTATTTAACTGTCTGAAGTAACTTTTAATACAGACCTTGTGTTTTTAGTTCCACCAAGAATAAAATTGGCTTTGCATTTATTTATACTTTAACATAGGGTCCTTTTTGATTCAGTGGCAGCAAAGGGATTAAGATTTATTTTTGTTTTATTACCCTGCCATAGTCAGTACGGTGATTTTCAGCACTTAATATAAGTATTTTTTCTGCCAGTCTATAAACACTTGCTTTATTTTATTTTGTACAGGGCTTGCAAACCCTGCATGAAGGCAGCTGCAATAGCTGGTTTAGCTTGTTCATTTGGATCTGGCATTTCTAAATGTTTAACAAACACTGTTTTAAGATGACTCAAATAATCTGCAGTGACTTTCTCTTTATTTTGCCTAATGCCTGACACACTTTTGTAATTTACCAGTGCTATCCTTTTATTTATTAGTGCATTTCCTGTGGGAATAAAATTTATTTTAGCCTTTTCAAGTAACTGTGTTCTTATTTTATTGGAGTAACTTTCCGAAGCATCTGGTTAAAATCTGTCAAAGTAGGGTTGTAAGTTTTTTTTTCTCAATTCCTCTTTAAACCTTTATGGGTGTTTTTTTTCTCTTCTTTCAGTTAGAAAACATTTAGATATAGTATGCACATCAGCATTAGCCCCCCCCCCTATTTTTTTAAAGGTGCCAAAAAAATCTTCTGCAGAGGCAATAGCCTCTTGTCCTACCCTATCATGTGAGCACTTGTGATGAGCCACTGGAGTGTCAAACACTAATGCTCCTGTTGGAAAGGTAGAAGCTTGTTGAGAAGGATAGGAAGAAGGAAGGGAAAAAAAACTTTTTAACTGCAGATGCTGTTCTAAAGATGAGAGCTAACAGCAGAACTAAGTTGAGATGTAACAGTACCATACTGACCTTGTGCTCAAAAAAATGCAGAGGTCTGAGAAACAGCAGAATCTTGTACAGGAGCCACCTGTACCAGTACATATGGGGGTGAGGTGCAGTAGCTACTGGAGGATTATTATCCTCTTTAGACATTTCTGCTTTTTGGCCATTTTTGGTTTGTTCCAAACCTGCTAAGACAGGATAAAGGGATCCCTTTTTACTGGTCTGTACTGCCTTTTTAACCTCTCTTACTTGTTGAAACAATTTCTTATTATCATCCTGCAACCCTCTTAATGCTGACTCCTTTTCCCTTTTAAGTGCTTTACTGTGCCAAGAATAAAATGCTGTCATTTGTCCCCACTTACTTTGCTTTGCTTTTTTTTTCCAAAATGCCTTTCAGTGTCAGCAATTTAGCCTTATCATGTTCCATTTAATGGAAATACCCCACCAGCACAATTCTTAGTAAGCTAAAATCAGTCATACAACTTTCATTCCTATAATTAAAATACATAAAATATACAGATGTTGCCTTTTCAGGGATTTGAACTTGCTTGCTTATCTTTGCTCCCTTTTTTCTTATTTTATAAATCAGTAATATTAAAAATGTTAGGCTTACCTTACAACTCCTGGATTCTGGCAATTCCAAAGACAAAATAACTGTAGTAATCCACACACCATACAGGGAGGGAAGGGTAGGAATTCTGTCGGTGTGCAGCAACAGAGGAGAGGTTTTGATCAGCCTTATCCCACAGCACCCCCTTGCTTTCGTCCCTGCATGAGTTCAAAAGTTTCAGCTCCAGTATTACGGTCGGGATAATGGGGCAGATAGGTACTGTGTCCAGAACTGACCACTCTTTCAGACCCTCTGAGGGTACTTTCACACAATCACAGTTAAGTCCCAATGTTCTTTCAGGCTCATGAATTTATTTTAACAATGCATACCTCTACATCCTATAATGCGGTAGGCTCATGAATTTGTTTTAACAGTATATAATCTATGTCCCAATCATGCTATGGGCTCATGAACTTGTTGTATAGTCTACGTCCCAATCATGCACTGGGCTCATGAACTTGTTTTAACTTTACAGTCTACTTCCCAATGATGCAGTGGGCTCATGAACTTGTTTTAACTTTACAGTCTACATCCCAATCATGCGGTGGGCTCGTGAACTTGTTTTAACTTTTTTTTTAGCTTTTAACTTTTTCTTTTCTTTCTCTCATACATTGACAGAATAAAAACATTTCTCATACTTCTTACCTTTCAATCCTGAGGGTACCGCCCTCAACACAAGGCACCTCCTTGTGTTAATTTGTCTTTTACTGTATGTGCACATATATTTATTATACTCATTTACTGTGGGGTCCTCCCACTATTACTTGTATATCTTACAACCACTCAGTCAAACAAAAACATAGTCATGCACTTATACTACAAACACAGTCATGAAGTTATACTACAAACATAGTCATGCACTTACATTTGCTAAATTTGTCTGAAGAAAAAAAACACAAACCAACCCTTTTCCCCTTACAAAACAATTTCCCTGCCAAGACTAGTATGTTTGCACACCCTGAATAGCTGCACATCTGAGTCTCTGACTATTCCATACAAAGCAGTGTGGAATTCACAGAAAATCTGTGATAGGCCCTATTCTAGAACTGCCCTGCAGCAATACCAAAGTTCAGATCCGAGTCAGGGCACCAAATTGTTAAAGACATAAATAAAGCACATTAAGAATTTACCTTATATGCCTTTAGTCAGGAACAACATTTCAGGATGTGCAAACAGAAATTTTATTTTTACAGCGCTGGGAGTTAGTCTTCATAATTCTTTATGAAGCATTCTCACTTTACATACAAAAAGTGTAATTTTATACATTTTCTTGTCAAACTGCTCATGCAATTTCATGATGTTATAATGACTGTGTCCTATAGAAAACTTTGCAAATGTCCTCATTCCTCATGATTGTCACCTCAGACTTATCGTGAACACCTTCCTATACATGATTCACCTGCTTCCAATGGGGCTTGTTTCTGACCTTGGATGTTTCAAACCTACCCTAGCAACAACATACTCCTAGCCTGGAGGAGTCAGGCTAACAAATTCCTTTTTGTAATAACTACATGCAACACATACTGTTCTCTCTTATTACATACTAACAGAATGCAGTTTAAAATGAACAGTAATACTGTGGCTAATAAAGCTGTAGTTTTCCCAGCCCTGCATGCAAATTATATTTGCTTTTTAACAATCATATTATAGCATCATTAACAAACTGAAATTAATAAACATTTTAAAAAGCTGGTCTTGTCCCATAACACTGCTAAACAGGAAACTGCACTCATTGCAAGCATTCCTAACCCTGGAAAATGCTGACATCTGTGTGGTCACTGAAACCTGGTTCAAAACTGCGGAAAGAACCCTAGCCTTACCTGGTTACTCATCTTATCATACATTCAGACCCCTAACTGTGAGTAGTAAAGCCAAAGGAGGTGGAGTTTCAATATATATTAAAGACATACACACCTCCAGGCTGGTCAAACAGTATGATGCACAGGAGACACTCCAGGTGCAGTTAACTAATGCCAAGATGCCTATACAAATAATACTAGCTACCCCCCCCCAAATCTGACCCAAGATGTGCAAACTGCCTATCTAGACTTCTTCGAATCTATCAAGATTCAACCTTTTACCCTGATCCTGGGTGACTTTAACTACCCAAACATAGACTGGAAGAACTACTCTTGCCAGAACACAAATACCCAGAAATATTTTGATTTTGTAAATGCAAATGTTTTGAAACAGCTAGTTGATACCCCCACAAGAGGTGATAATATCTTGGACTTGGTATTAACCAACATGAGTAGCCACTGCAACATCCCTTCAGTATCATCCTCCCTTGTAAGATCTGACCATAAAGCGGTCACATTTGAAGTCACCATCTCCCCCAGCCCCTCTCTAGCTAGTGTCAGTCAAAAAAACTTCTCCAAAGCTGATTACACCCTCCTGAGGGATATAAAAACAGCTTCACAGCCCCCTCCCACCTCTCTAGGAACTGGCACCAGTATCCAAAACTATACCAAATTACTATATGAACATTTATATAGATGCATGGAATCAGGAATACCTGACATGACTAAATCATCCTCTGCAAGGAAGAGTAAACCTGTCTGATGGACATCAGCAATAAATAAACTCTATAACAGAAGAAAAAAATTGCTGACCAGGACTAAGAAGGAGTAGGTGCCCAATTAGAAGCAATCTCTCCTTAGCCTAAGCAAACAAATAAGAGCACTAGTGAAATCCTCCAAAGCAAACTTCAAGTCCAAATTGGCCACATCTACTAGAGACAGTCATAAGGCCTTCTTCACATATGTCCATAATCTCAAAGGTAACACCCAGATCTGTTCAGAACTGATGGTCAAGGACACCACATATACAAATGGCATAGATATAGCAAACTTGCTGACTGACAGATTCAGCAAAAATTTCACCCCTCTGTCCCCCCATCAGTAAATCAGGACATTCCCAGTACCTGCCCCCTTCCCCTTATATCTAGGGATCAGGTCATCACTACTCTCTCAAAGGCAAAAGAATACAGCCTACATGGGACCTGATAGCATTCCAGGCTGCATCCTACATGAACTGAGGGAGGAACTTGCAGCACCATTAGACACCCTATTCAACCAAAGCCTGAGTACTGGTTTTGTCCCAGCTGAGTGGAGGACACAGTCATCCCTCTACACAAAAGTGGAACATCCACTGATCTGGGAAATTATAGACCCATAAGCCTAACTAGCCAGATTTGCAAGGCCATGGAACAGATTATCATGGACCTCATAAACAAGGACAATGGCAACCTCCAAAAACTCAATCACACACAGTTTGGCTTCTTCAAGGGGAGGTCATATCTGTTAAATTTGGTTGACTTTTTTGAGACAGTCACCAAAGCCATGGATGAGGGGAAGACAGTGCACACTGCCTACCTTGACCTGGCCAAAGCCATCAATACTATTCCCCACTCGGGCATAATAGATAAACTCTCTCAACTAGGCATCAATCCATATGTTACCAGATGGGTAGCCAACTGGCTCACTGATAGAACCCACCTAGTCAAAATAGGGGAAGCCACCTCAAGCAGTAGACCCGTATTGAGTGGCGTAGCCCAGGGTTTGGTCTTGGGGCCTCTGTTATTTGGGATATACTTTTCTGAGCTATAGGCCAAAACCAGTGGGCTATGGCTGACCAGGTTTGCAGATGACTGCAAGTTGGGAGCTGTCATCAATTCCCCTAGTGACATGGACATCCTCCAAGAGGGTCTCACCCAAACAAATGACTGGTACCAGAATACATGCCCTCAGGCTGAATACAAAAAAAATGCATAATCATCCCCTTTGGGGAGAGAGATGTCCCCACAAATGATCATATTAATAATGTTCTAAGCATGCAGTCAGTCATGAGGGATTTGGGCACCTAGATTGATAGCAGCCTGACTTTTGACCACCATGTTGCTTCCATTGTACGGAAAGCTTTCTACATGGCCCACCTCATAAGTAAGGGTATATTATCCAGAGACAAGGAGGTCATAACATCACTGTACTATTCCCTTATGAGACCCATTATTGAGTACAATGCCTCATTCGGCATGTACCTTGCAAAGCACATGCAGCAGCTGGACATACCACAGAGGTTCCTCAACAGGAGAATCCAGGGCCTCAAAAATCTACCATACGCAGATAGGCTAAAAGCCTCTACTCTGTTTCATACAGACTCCTCAGAGGTGACCTCAGTCTGGCACACAAGGTGATATCAGACCCCGCCTTGATGGGACTGTTGCATATCCGCAAGTCAAGCTCCACTCAAGTAACCTGCAGATGTGGCCTCAACCTGGTCTGTGACATCAATAGGACTTGCTGGCGGGGCAGATTTGTGTCCCAGAGACTCCCTCTTCTATGGAATAAACTCCCTCTCCACATCAAGCAGAGTACTTCTTTACCCCTTTTTAAGCGCAATCTGGATAACTGGATGGGAAATAGAAAATACATCCCTGGGATTCCACATGTGTCCCTGCTGGGCAGGGGCATCAGGTGCTGATTTGTCTCAACATGGGCTAAACTCTTAACTAGGCTTATAAGAGCCTCAGGACCAATAGCCTAGTAACTTTCTATGATCCTATGGAATTGAGATCTTTAGAAAAGGGTAGAGCAAACTACATAGGGAAAAATGGGAATTGTGGGGAAAAATACATACAAGAGAGGAATGAGGTTTATGTAATGTTTGACTGAAAAAGATTAGGTAGATTATAAGTGATGTATAATGTTTGCAACTGGGAGTGTGTAAGTATGAATTGTGATGAAAAATGCTTGCAACTAGGATTGTGTCGGTGTAGTTTGTTTTCATTTGTATAAATGTATGATAATATACATTTATAAAGATGTTTTTTGTTTAAAAAATGGAAAAAAGGCACCAATTGAATAAGTTATGTAATGTTGCTTAGGTTTTAAGACATATAGCAATATATGTGAAGTAAAATGTTTGTTATGTTAATTATAGTGTGATTACTTTTATATGAATGTAAATTTGCCTATGTCACAAGTGATAATTCAATAAAGGTGTTTGGAAAAAAAAACATAAGCAGAGACCTACAATTCAAAGTTGAAAGGGATGATGATGAATCAGAAGTAATTCAAGAAATAAGGAAATATTTGGATTTTGGATGCAGATCCTTAAGGAGAATAACAACAGCCATACAGAATTTTTTATTCATAAAGTAGCAGAATGTATACTAAAAATGTAACCAACACAGGAATAGAGAAAGGAGATTCTGTCAATTGGGATTACTGCAATTAGGGGTTCAGAAAATAGGCAAGAGAAGGCTGGAATTTACTGGAGGAAGCTGACAAAGGAACCAAGATATTGGCAAAAAATAATTAGAGAGGGAAAGGTAATAGAGTGGGAAGAGACCAAGAAGACATTTGGATTTCAGGCTAGTGATGACATTCCCTATCAGGGACTGATGTCAGAGTACAGACAAAGAGAAAGGGATAGGGGAATCCTAAATGAAAGACTGGCACTGGTTGAGTTTTTAAATGACTCTAGAACAGAAGCTGCTGTTAAAAAGGGATAATTAGTAGGGCATATAAATATGGTGCTGCGGTAGCATTGTCGCCTCACAGTAAGACGCTAACAGATTCGACTCTCAGCTAGAGCATCTTCTGTGTGGAGACATGCGTGAATGGGCATACCTTCGTTGAAGGTTGTGCGTCAGGGCTGGCAACTCAGCACATAGAAATCAACTGCCAATCATTAGCGGACCAGAGTTCCACTGTGGCGACCCCTAACCGGGATAAGCTGAAAGACACAACAAGTAGGGCATATAAATACTGCACAATAACTATATGAATCAATCAGAGGAGGACAGGAAAGACTGTAAAGAGAGATTAGATAAGCAATTTGCAAAGATATAATGGGAGGACATATATATATAGCTCCGAAATATGCAACAAATTATATAAGATTTAGGATTTTTCCCTGGAAGTGTTAACTTTTATACCCCAAGCAAACTCCAAAGAGTTTTTCCTCAGGTAGATGGCAAATATTGGAGGTATAATGAGGAAGAAAGAAGTACCTGGGGACATATAGTGTCTGAATGTAATGAGTTGGCAAACTTTAACAATTCTCCATAGAGTACTCCTCAGATATACTGGCTGAACAGATGAGTGAAACTAAGGAAATTATTTTTTGAGCTGGGATACATGGTCTGAATTATTTATACATAGTAAGGCCTTGTTAAGTTTATTTCTGATGGTTACCAAAAAAGCAATAACTAGAAAATGGAAATTAAAGTCTAAACCAACTATACTTGAAGTAGTGAGTATTGTAACAGAGATTAAAAGAAAAAAAAACAGGAAGCGGAATTTTTAGAAAAGGGTAGGAGCAAACTGCATAGAAAAAAATGGAAACTGTGGGAACAATGCATACAAAAAATGATTTGGAGGAGGAATGAGGTTTAAGAAAAGGCAGGAATCGAACAATGTTTGTAATATTCCTCTGATTATATTGTATAGAGCAATATATGTGATGTATAAAGTTTGTAAATGTGAACTTGTTAATACAGTTTGACTACTTTTATATAAATGTATGTTTGCCTATATCAAAAGTGATAATTCAATGAAGATGTTTAAAAAAGAAATATGCAACTGCGGTGTTGGGCACTATTAAAAAATGACTAACTGCACAGGTCAAAAAGAGTGTGTTTTATGGGAGTATATTTATTTTATTATCAGTCTTGTACATACAGTGACACTGCTTAGCATACTTATTACTAGCAAAATGTTTAGGCAACGTCAAGGAATAGTAATCTAACCTTTTGTAGTGTAATTAGAAAATGAAAACTCATCCAAATTTCCCTTTGTCTCCATAACTTGTGTGAAATCTCATAGATACATGAAATATACACTCACGCAGCGGTGTACTCACATACACACACACACTTGGTAGAATGTCTAGGGGGATGTTAGGAATTTCACTTGCCTAGCTTCATTGAATTTGAAAAGGTTTTATATCACCAGTAGTTGTCAGGAATGTTGTGTGTTGGAAAACTGCAGGTTCATAGTTACGTTAAGTTTCACAAGACAGTCTTGAAAAGCTGCATACACACATATATATATATATATATATATATATATATATATATATATATATATATACACACACACACACACACACACACACACACACACACACACTAACTCACTCATTCATGTACAGCTCCAGTGGATGCACATTCACAAACATGCACATATCATTTCTGCCAACCACAGTAAATACATAGACAAAAGAAACACATTGTAGAAGCATGCAGTAATCAACAGAACTAGAACACATTCCTCCCACCCCGATGACACACACACACACACACACACACACACACACACACACACACACACACACACACACACACACACACACAGTAAAGATGAGGTAACTAGCATTGACAAATATCCATTCTTAGATATGACAGGTAGTACTTGTGGATAGGGACCATGTTCTCACACCTCAGGCACACTTCTAGTTTGGTAATGCAGGGATTTGCTTCTCCATAGCAGAATGTACACGAAAAGGTTAAGAATTTCACTTGGCTAGTATTGTAGCTTTATGACATCAGCAATTGTCAATATTGTGTATTGGATAACTGCAAGTCCACAGTTCACTTTGAAGTTTACAAGAAAGTTTCCGGAGTAGACTGCAGAGAATGAATAAGAAATGAACAGAACTTTTCATTCTTTAGTATTTATACTTGCAGATCACTTTAACGGGACCTTAGCCAATCTATTACCAAATGGGATAGGTTAATGCAAGCACCAAAAGGGAAACTGGCTAAACTTAAAATGCCACTTTAAGTGCAGCTAGCCAAGTACTTACCTATGAAGCTATGAAGAAGCAGATGCTAAGGGTGAAACTATACACATCATGATGAACAGGGCCTAATACAATAATCAAGCAGTGACCTGTCTTCTGTCTCTTTCTTGCTCTTTTCTTTCTCTGTATATTATAAACAATATGTAGAGAATTAAAGGAAAAATACTGACAAAGTAGCAAGAAAACATAGACTATGAGAAGCAAGTAAGCTTACACAGCTGCCAAAAGCTGTGACTGGAAATTGACCATTGGAATGGACTGCAAACCATAAATCATTTGTTTTAGCTGATAGTAGTTCTACTTTCAGCAAGATGGTTATGATACCAATGAAACCAGCAAAGCAGCTCATTCTCCTCTTGCTCATAAAACAACAAAAGACACCAAATAGCAATTAGGTCAGTTAGAAGAGTGGATGGGTGGACTCTGTCAGCCAAAGCTTGTGCAAGGGACAGGTTTGCAAGACCAGAATCAGGACTGAGATATACAAATTAGGGAATCCTACCCAAATCAGAACACTTGGGAGTGATGGACCACTCAGATGCACTGGCTTTAAGAGGAGGGCCGGGGCAGTCTTGAGAGAGGTTATGTCATTTATGGAAGTGAATACCATGTCCTGACTAATATCCATTGCATGCTTAACTCTGGGGCAGGCTTACTGGAATGTGCAACGGGGTCAGGAATTAAATCCTTACTCTCATCGATGATGGTACCACTCTCTGACAACTCTTGTGGAGGATGGTACCACTCTCTGACATGTGGCTCTTGTTGTGCTCTGACAGGAATTAATGGGCTTGTACAACAAGCACAAGGGAAGACTTGATGGCCTCAATGGTAGACAAAGATAGGAGAGATAAAGAAAACATTTCATATTACATCAGTTTACAAGAAGAACCAAAAACTACATCACAGCCTGCTGAAGCACAATCAGCTGTTCTGATTTTTTCACAAATTGCTGCTAAGTGCAACTGCTGCTTATAAAGTGCACCCACAACAATTCAGTAAGACATGTCAAATTTATTTCCATTTCTTGGCTTAAGTATGACAAAGTATGTCTGTGATGTAATCCAAAGATGATACTTCACATCTTTTTTAAATATCTGCTTACTGTAGAGCAGAGTCTTCCCTCCGCTGTTTCTCCAAAATCCTGTATTTCTCAGGAATGGGCTGTTACAACTAGTATGCATTAGGTATATGTCACCACCATACACTTCACTGAATATTAAGGCATGGCTCAGTAATCCAGCACCCTGGCTTCACATTAAATCAAGTGTAATGGAATGAACAACATTAAGTAAATGGTCTTTACCTGCAGGAATAATGGCAGCCTACATGTTCAAAGGCTTGAGGTAGATGGAAGGAACTTGATATGGCATTCAGAAAATTGCTTTTGTAGTTGTTATTGTTTTCTTCCCTGTCAAATCTTCCCCTTTCAGCTAGCAATCTATGTATATAATATTCATGTTTTATTACCAAAACAAGGAAAACAATTTATAAATAAATAAATAAAAGATGCTGACAGCAAACAAATATCATTTGGTTCAGACATTCTGAACATTTATGGATAGACTATATATACCATCTAAGACAGTTATGTTCGCATTCCTCATCAGTAATGCCTTTATTACATTTTTCCACTGAATATTACTATTATTTCTGAAACCAATATTGTCAAAAAGGAAGGTGCTTTACATGTCACTGTTCACTATGAAAAAAATACTCCATTCTCTTTAGACTCTTCCCACATGTTGCTATCTTCAAATTATGTACCTTTTTCTTAAACTTTTTTTCTGCATTGTCTCCATCCTGTACTCATAAACCTCCCTACGTGTGCTTTAAAGTTTTGACAGTTTTCAGATAACCCGTGGCACACAGTCCCCTGGTGGGTTCCAGCTAGACCTACCCATTCTCTGTCTTAAGCATGTTTGCTTTGTTCTTTGTCTTGTGTTCCATGATTTTTGGCCTGCTACTTGAGAGACTCACTACATAAAACAAAACTCTTTCTCAAATCCAGTGCATTGTCTTCTGCCCTCCATCTGTCAACTATATACCCTCCTTCCCTGTGTCCTTCGTCTCAGTTCTACCCTGAGACCACTAACCTTATGACAAGCCTAGATCACATTACCTTGCTCTTTTCTTTCCTCCAGCATGGACATTCCCCATTCTTGTAGCCTTTCTATATATGAACACTTCCATCCACCAACTTCAGAGCCTTCCTGTGCCCACTCTTCAATGACTTCTTTATATATTACACCCTAATAAACAGGCTAGTCTGACTAGCCAAATGCCCATTCACACAGCAGACCTGTGAAGAAAAGTTTCAGACAAAGTCAGACAATACATCTCTTGGCTAAATATCTTGGATAAATACAGACATTAATGGTAATGCTTCATTCACAAAAATGCATTCCAATGTTGTAGGCCTACATTATTTATTGATTTGTTTATTTATTTATTTATTCATTCATTCATATTTTTGATGGGATTTACTCTACTGGGGAGAACCCATTTATCATAGGCATAATTACAGATAAATGGGGAACAAATAGAATATCTCTTTGCAGGAAGACTACACTTGCAAAACTGCACTGCATTGTTCATTAAAATGTGGCAGTGAAAATGACAGCATCATAGGTTCATAGGTAGGTACTAGGCTATCGGCCCAAGGGCCTACGTAAGCCTAGCCAACAAGGTTCCCTGGCTTACGCCACCCAAGAAAGTTATTTTCCTGTGCCACTGTCAAGCAGAGACACAGACATGATCCCCGGGGTGTATTTTCTATTTCCCATCCACTCATCAAGATTTTTCTTGAAGAGTGCTAATGAAGAACTTTGCTTGACATAGATGGGTAGCCTGTTCCAGAGTATGGGAAGTCTCTGGGACAGGAATCTATCCCTCCAGCATGTCCTGTTTATTGTGGTGACAAGGTTTAGGTCCCTAGAGCAGCTCGGAGGGATTGGGATTTCATTAGGTGTAGCATGTCCAACAGCTCTGGGTTTAACATAGCTTTATATGTTAGGCAGAGATCACCTCGGAGTAGGCGATATGCTACGGAGTAAAGTTGGAGTTTTTTGAGGCGGTCAGTGTAGGGCATTTGTTTGAGGCCAGTAATCCTCTTTGTGAAGTACTTCTGTGGCCTTTCCAGCTGCTGCAGATGTCTTGTGAGGTACATTCCAAAAGGAGCATTGTACTCTATAATGGGTCTAATGAGTGTCAAGTAGAGGGGAACAATGACCTCTTTTTTCCTGGATGAGAACCCTTTTATGATGAGGTGTGCCACATAGAAGGACTTCTTGACTACTGTGGTGATGTGACTATCAAAGGAGAGACTACTGTCCACTTGGGTCCCAAGGTGTCTTATCACACATTCAGTGTTAAGTAGATTGCTCCCTATGTGGTAGTTCATGGGTATAGAATTTTTACCAAAGGGGATGACACTGCACTTTTTGGCATTGAGCTTGAGGCCATGGCTCTGACACCAGGCATCTGTCTCAGCAAGGCCCTTCTGTAGGATGTCCACATCATTTGGGGACTTGACTATGACTCCTAGTTTTCAGTCATCTGTGAACTTCATTAGCCAGAGGCCTTTTGTGTTAGCCTGTACTTCAGAGAAGTAGATACCAAACAGGAGAGGTCCCAGGACGGAATCCTGTTGTACTCCACTTGTCACTGCTTTGAGGTCAGATTTGGAGTCTGCAACTTTTACAATGTGGGTTCTGTCAGTGAGCCACTTGGCAACCCATCTTGTAACATAGGGATTTATACCTAGTTTAGTGAGTTTAGCTATAATTCCAGAATGGGGGATGGTGTTGAAAGCCTTGGCGAGGTCAAGATAGGCTGTGTGAACCACCTTACCCTCATCTACGGCTTTAGTGACTGCCTCAAAGAAGTTGATCAGGTTCAGGAGGCATGATCTGCCTTTCACAAAACCGAAGTGAGTTCAAGATTCATCTACTACAACTTATAAGGCTCCAAAACTATACACAGTATCTGAAACATGGCCTTATGGACTGTATACAATACTTGACGTGTAGCCTTATTAGTGACCTATATAGTGGAAGCATTATCTCTTCTTTCCACACCACCACTATTTCCCCAATGCTGTGTGATCATATTTATGGTAATTATAACTCCCAAATAATTTTCCTCCTGTCTTCTCTACATCATTCTCCTTTCTCTGCCATGCCTTCAAAGCACATAAGGCATAACTTTTCACTTTTTACATTAAATCCTAGCTGCCTTCTATCAAACCCCATGCTACATGTACAAGATTTCTGATGAATACATTTCTCCTAATTCCTGACTACATCATTAGTTCTGGTGCAATCTCCAAAAGTAGACTGATCATGTTCCCAGTCCTTTTAAACTGAATGCAAACTGGCAGAACGAGATTGAGCCTAATGGCATCCAAACAATACCAGTGTTATCACCAGGGAATGCTCTCCGAATCATTATTTTCATTTTGTCTCAGTAGTTTTATATTCATATTACAGTTTCCAGCCCATTTCTAAGGACTTCATCTTCTTTGCCAAACTTAAATAACGATCAAGTTAATCAGCCACCGAAGTACACTGAACCAAGACAGAGATAATACCTGGTATCCCACACACATACCTCACAACCTCTTACTGCAAGAAATCTCGACAAAGACAATAATAATGGTGAGACAAAGGCCCACAATCAGGGAGAGGTGTCAAGTATTGGTTTTATAAACTTCGAAAGCTGATGAAGTGGCAGGTTTTGCATTAGCATGCATTTTTTGAATGGTATGAAACCTGAAACTCAAACGTGTGTCATTACATACTCATTTCAGTCTTCAATGATTTGCCAGAAAATCACACATTTTATGAGGAACAGTCTAAAAATATGGCACAATTTGTAAAATTCAGGACAGTTGAGAGGTATGCTCACAGAGAGTTTGGTTTGAAAGATATATCACTGCAGCCACAAAGACTTTACACAGAACCTGCACTGTGATGTAGAGGAAAGACTGCATCCTGGATAAAAACAGAAAGAAACCAGTCAAAACTCAGAACACAAAATTCAAAACCAAAAATTACTGCTTTAAAGCAAGGCACGGCACCAAATAAACAAAAGACCAAACATTTATTCAGATCATTTAAATATGTTAAGTGCTTTCATGTGTATCACATATCAGACTTGAAATGCCTAAAATAGCATTGTTTTGTTTTTACTTTGAACAATGGTAACAATGTTACACTGGTATAACTTCCTTGTTGTCACACCAATACAGATTGATGTTCATGCTGTACATTTAGCTAAATAGATAACAGAAAAGCTATTACAACTACAAAAACAACACTTAAGCACCATCAGTTCTGTTGTATCCAGAGCATTAACATATAGCCATTTGTTAATAAATAGTACAGGCTGGACATGCACTGCATTTTAAAGGTACCATGGGTTTTAAAAGAGATATAACACATAAACTCATCACATTGCTCCAATAAATATTTGGTGAAAAAGGGCCTCTCTCCAATGGCACTAAATAGCTTTTTGTTGTCTTGCAAAATTCTACAGTTGCTTGTCTTTTGGCTTTTCCCGGTTAGGGGTCGCCACAGCGGAACTCCCGTCTGCTAATGATTGGCAGTAGATTTTTATGGTGCCGAGTTGCCAGCTCGACACCCACCCATTCACGCATGTCTTTCAGAATGCCAGTCGACCACGGGGAGGACATGCAGACTCCACACAGAAGGCACTCCCTGCACTCCAGCCGAGAATCGAATGGGAGAACCTCTTGCTGTGAGGCAACAACGCTACCACTGCACCACTGCAGATTACTTGCAAAATTCTACAGTAATTACCTAAAAATGACTTTATACCCTTATTATCTAAGGTGAAACTCAAGCACAGATCATTACAGCAGAACTGCTGATTCACTATGATGTGATAAACAATGTTCCCTGAAAGAACTGGAGTATATTTGCCCTCCTGTCTTGTATAACTTCACTTACAATTGTATCCAAAAATGTTTCATTATAATCTTTCTCAATGAATATAGACCTCAAAGTATTGCTCTGTGCTGAACTCTCCTAAACTGGTAAGCCTGGATATTCTGACCAGTTGCCCCTTCACAACACTCCTTTTAACATGAACAGGATTTAAACAGTCATTAACACAAAGTTGGTTTCCTGTACAAAGAGAAATTACAAAGTTTCATAAACTGACAATTTATGTCTAGGAAATGAATAGAAGAGTGGTTAGTGTGATTTGTAAACTTCAAAAAATCATAACTGTGACTCGTGTCTTCCGTAAACTAAATAACAAATATCTCCATACCAAATAAATAAATAAATAACAAGCCATCAATGTAACATATGTAAAACTTCACGTTTAAAACAGTCTAATTTATATAACGTACCAGTTACCCACTGTGCTTAAACTAAATAGGAAAAGTTCAGAGAAATGGATGATGTTATGGCAGTGACAGATGTTTGAATAAGGAAATTTCAGTTGAGTTTTGAGAAAGACATGCTAAACTACCAATGGACGGGAGTTTTTTTCCCATTAGTTGCTTATGCTTCTTTGTTTATTGTTTATTTTTTTTTTAATAACAAGCATTTATCATTCCTTTTCATGCTTCAGTATGTAAGCATTCAAACCTAAGAGGACAGATTAATGGAGAATGACAGACCATCTTCTGGAAGGCCATTAAGTTTTGTTATTTTTCAATAACAGTGAACCAGTTTTATACAGATAGTGACAAGTAATAGTCTTATAACACAGACCTTTCTGTGGCCATGTATTTTATGTTGGTTAGTCTGAACACTAGGCACATAAGTGGCTCTTTTCATGGGTGACCTAGGACACAGTCTGGTTAAGTGACTTGTTCAGAGTAACACAGTTTATAAGTAGAGATAGAATCAAAAATGAAAGAAGAGGGAGAAGTTCATTAGCAACTCACAGCCTTTACCCTATCTGTATCAAAATGCCACAAAAGCAGTGGTGACTGACTTTATCCACTATAAAATACCTACTAAAGATTTATATCATTTAAATGTATTTACTAACACACATATCAGAAATAATTCTGAGCAATGGGGGGGTCCCCTCTCTCCTCAATGCAGTTATACTTTCCAGGTTGAGTATATGAGTCACCATCTTCCTTCACAGTGCAAACCCTGCAGTCACTACATCTGACCACAATACTGCAGGAGCTCTGCCACAAAGCCTGACCTCCAAAGATTTTCAGTGAGAATTTTGTCATTGTACAATAGCCTGTGGTCACTACATCTAACCCCAGCAATGCAATCTGCCACAAGGCCAGACTCTCAAACGTTTTCACTGAGAATTTTGTCATTGAACAGTATAAGCAATATACATACATATACATATATATCTATATATATATATATATATATATATATATATATATATATATATAAATATATACGCACACACACACACACACACACACACACACACACACACACACACACACATATATATATATATATATATATATATATATATATATATATATATATATATATATATATATATATATATATATATATATATATATATATATATATATCCATATATATATATATATATATATATATATATATACACACACACACACACATAAACACACACACAGATATCTATATATATATATATATATATCTATATATATATCTATATATATATATATATATATATATATATATATATATATATATATACATATACATATACATATAGGCAAGGATTCACGAAGCCTCCGTGTAAGAGTTATAACTCTTACACGGAGGCTGCAGTTAAACGGAGTGATGTCAGCATGCTTTGCATATTCATGAGAGCATGCTGAATCACACCTAAGTCTAACACGGTCCGTGTAAGACAGTAGAGGCGTGTCCGTAGGCTGAGCCCTGCAAGCGGACATGCCCCCAGAAGTATAAAAGTGCCCAAAGTAAACACCCACAACAGAGTCCACGGAAATGTGAATAAACACAACACAACACATGCCCCCACAGACAATGAACATAAAATATATAAATGAACATGTTATATTTTTTTTTAAATTGTAAAGATGTTTATATTTGGTGAGCTCGTTAGCAGT
>NC_056741.1:1281071811-1281074311 GCF_019279795.1 Protopterus annectens | reverse complement strand
TGTGCATTTGTTAATGTCTGGGAGAGTGTGTGTGTGTGTGTGTGTGTGTGTGTGTGTGTGTGTGTGTGTGCATATGTCTATGTGTTAATGCCTTGGATTGTGTCTGTGCAACCATGTATGTATGATTGTATGTATGTGTTAATGTCTGGGATTGTGTGTTTGTGTCTTTGTGTATATATACAGTATGTCTTGGAGAATGTGATTGTATGCGCAAGTCAGGGACTGTGTGTGTGTGTGTGTGTGTGTGTGTGTGTGTGTGTGTGTGTGTGTGTGTGTGTGTGTGTGTGTGTGTGTGTGTTAATGTCTTGAAGTGTGTCTTTGCAAGCATGTATGTATATGTCAATTTCTGGGAATTTGTGTTTGTGTCTGTGTATATGCAGTATGTATAAAACCAAAAAAACACAGGAACAGACTGCAGGACGGTACCACAAAACTTTAATATGTTAAGCGCTTTTCGTTTGTCCGAATGACAAACTTCTTCAGACATAGAAAAATCACTTGACACAGTCTTTAAATAGAATAACTATTAATTGGTCAATAATTGAAACAACTCATTTAAAGTATAAACACATTACCTACAAGCACCTCTCTTATGACTAACATTATACTAAGCAAATTAAATAAATAATAACAATAATTGTAAATAATATTACACTTTAAAATACATATTATAAGTATTTAAACAAGTTATGAAATATAAAAACCAGTAAAATACATCATCTTAACAGGCTTTTAATTTTAAGGATGCTACTAATTGAGCAACCCTCATTCAAGCCAGGTACACTATATGCGTTCAACCTGATCTGCCAACAAAGCTCTAATTCTTCTAATCTAAATAAATCAGGACCACTCCGAGGGTTAAAAGAAATCTGATCAATGGCTATAAATTTAAAAGTATGGTTAGAATGTTGTAAGTTATGTTTTGCCAGTGCGTTTTCAGGTTTCTGCTTCCTTATAGCATAGATATGCTCATACATACGGTCACGTAGCCTTCTCTCAGTTTTTCCAACATAGAAGGTCAGACATGACTGACACTGAGCTAATTACACTACCATTTTTGAGTTGCAGTTTACTCTCAACTTCAAATTGTATTGTTGATTATGAATTGTGAATCTATTAGATTCAATAATATAAGAACAGTAGTTGCAAGCCTGGCATTTATACATACCCACTGTCCTTATATTTAAATTTGCACGGTGTTCATAGTAGGCCTTAAGGTTTTTACCCCTTTTATAAACAACCACTGGCCGGTCACCTACACTTTGGTATACGCTGTTATTGGTCTTAAAAATTGCCCAGTTTTTAATCAAGATCTGGAAACAGTCTTTACTGTTAAGATTATAAGATGTTACAAAAGTAGCCCCAAATGTATTTGTTGTTGGAAAATCTGGGTTATCTGAAGCTTTTGCACATATTTCTTTACCTGTTTGTACTAGTTTTCCTACTGTGACCAATCTGTGTGAAGTTGATAACAACCTTTCAAATGCGGACATTTGTGTTACACCACTGAGTAACTTGACTATCCTTAACAATACAAGTGGTGACTTTAGAGTATATAATTTTTCTTCTGTTGACATCTCACCAGACCTGGTAGAGTTGTTATCTAAAGGCCATACGTATGTCCCACCTCAGAAGCCTGACCTGGTTAAAACTATTATTGACTTGAAGTTGTATATTAGGAAACTTAATCTTAATTTAATGATGGGTAATACGAACATGTCTGATACTAATAGTTTTAGGATTCCCAGTGTCTTTAATCCTCCACTTCACCCCTTGTTACAAATTTTTGAACTTATTTGTGAACTGGATATACGTAAAAGATTCCAGTCAGGGACGTATGGTGGGTTGTATGGTATAACTTGAGGGTGGAAAAGGAAGGTCTTGATTTCATCAAATTCAATGACATTAGGTTTTGCAAACCAGACAAGGGTGGTGGTGTGGTTGTTTTTGACAATGCTGATTACAGTGTAAGGATGCTTCAGTCACTGAATTTCCCCTATTATGCTGTTAGCTCAAGATCTGAAATTAATAATGCTTACCACACCATTAAAAACTCTATTGAAGATATGTTTATTGAAGGTCGAATCACCCAGAACACTTACAACTTTATGTCAATATCATATCCAAAATTTCCTTGTTTATTTGGTATACCTAAAATACTCAAGGACGTAACTAATCCTCCTATGCACCCTCTTGTGGACGGTAGAGGATCTCCCACCTACCCTTGTGCCAAAGTTGTGGATTCCATTCTCCAGAAATATTTGGTTAGTTTGGACCAGATTTGCAAGGACTCTTGGAAGTTTTTGGATAAAATCAACAACTTAGAGGTCAGTTTGAGATATAATTTTCTAACTTTTGACATTAAGGACCTCTATACATGTATCCCACATGAAATTGCCCTCGAGTGGGTAGTTGAAATGTTAAGACTTCAAGGCAGCACTTGTAATGAGTTAGAGTTAGTCCAGGAATTGTTGGATATTATTCTGGATAATAACTACTT
>NC_056741.1:1281051811-1281066811 GCF_019279795.1 Protopterus annectens | reverse complement strand
ATTATATGGGAGGAAGGCTAGGAGAAGAGTGTACCTTTGTTTAATCAGAAGACATTTGTCCTTCTGAAGGACAGTGCAATCATAGTCTCTTTAGAGTGCTGATGAAATGAGTCTACTGATATTATTATTTGTGGTTTGGAGGGAAGTTAGATTTTTCTTGGAATCTTTGGCTATGATTGGTAGGGCATATGCTACCTGTGCTTCCAGAATCCTTTTGCCTATGGCAATGAGGAGACAGGAGGAAAGGTGTTCTTCAAATTCTGTTTTGATGGCAGAGGAGGCAGGCTTGGCTCTGTAGATGACATTGTCATCTTTGTAAAGAATTATATTGAGCTGTTGGAGGTCTATGGAGAGGTGATTAGTAAATAAGGAAAAAGTAAAGGGAATGATGTGTATCCTTGCAGCACCATTCCTTTGTTTAGAGGAAAGAAGGTGAGAATAAATCAATGAGGATCCACTTTGGATTTTGAAGTCTTTCCTGTCCAGGTTTTTGAACCATAGAAGAGATGATCATGGCTGATACCAACTGAGATAAGGGAGTGTAGCAGAAGTTGATGATTCACTCAGACAGAAACTTGTGTCAGGTCAATGAAGATAGCACCTATTAAAAATCCATTGTTCATGTTCATGAGGATATCTTGAAGAGTGAGAGTTTGTAGGGCCACTGCACTATGAGTATCCCAGCAGATATGTTAAAGTGGGGAAAGGACACTATTACGGTGTGTGTTCTTTAAGTTTGGTAAAGACTATTTTTTCAAAGATTTTGCCTAGGATGGGTAAGATTAAAATTAGCCTACAGCCTTGTGGACTTTCATGTTTAGGTTGCATATGTATGTGCTTTACTATTTCTTGTTTCCAAAGTGTAGGTACTGTGCTGGGGGAGAGACAAAAGTTGTATATATGACGAAGAATTGGAAGTGTATTATCTTTGCTCAATGCAAAAAAAAAACATTGCTGAATGCCATCTATACCAACGAGGAGATTTGTAGGGGTTTCATCAATGTATTGCTCATTTTATTTTATTTATTATTTTATTTTTTAGTAGAAAGCAGTGGTAAATAGGGGTTTGGGTTGAGAACTGGGACAGCTAGTGTGTAGGGAGAGAAGGTATGGTAGACATTAAGGAAGTCTGTTCTTCTAAGATTGTCAGATGAGAATGGAGTATTTATGTGAAAGGGTATTATATACAGCATTCCCTGTGAGGCCATTAATAGGGTTGCAATTTGTTTTTCAGGTTGTTTACAGTAAAGTTGCCTTCTAGATGGCTTTTCGGACAGGTTTATGAGGGATGTAAAGTTTTTCATGGTGGGTGAGCTGTTTTCTTATTTTAGCTAGGCTTCATCTTTCAGTTTTAATAAGGCTTTCAGCTCTTATTTGAACTATTTATTATGTGTATATATGGGTTACTCTGAATTTTTTAGTCCCCTTGGACCTCATTTTTACTGGCCAGACCCCAAGTGCCTGAGCTACCTGCCATTCTCCCACTCTCGGTCTTACTCCAATGCTGCTGGTGCTGGTAGTGGATCTTAAGGGTGTCCTGTGACTTGGCCATCTGTGCTTTCAGCTAGGTTTTTTTTTATATATATGCTCTACCCACTTTCTCTACATTCCCTCTTGGATGGACATACCATCCCCCTCTGCTGCTTCATCAGTTACACAGCCAGTAATTGAGCATTGGCTGGCCAGGCTGTAGTCAGGGCTTCATCCTGCTGTGCCATCAAAGTGGCTTTATTTGGGTTGCTCTGGATAAATACTTGCCCTGTAGGTTGAAGAGAGTTGCTATTAGGGAGACTACAAAGTTAATGTGGTGTGTGCTTTGGAGGAAAGGTTGCCAGTTAGTGTGTGAACATAGAATAAGATTAAAGTGAAACGCTAAAACTGAAGAAACTGGTGCAAACAAACAAAGAACGATTTTTTATTCCTATTTTTATTTATTTTTTGTTTTGTTTTTCTTTTGCTCTGTTTTAAGGTTTCCCATGTGTATATAATGTAGTATTTTGATTTAGGGTAATAAGACGTGATCTGTAATACTTTTAACAGCTAAAACATTAAGTAGGAAATAACTTCTTTGTACTTCACTAGTTGTTACATTTCACCTGCTTTGTATTTTGTGGTTGTCACGATTCTGTGAGTATACTTGCACACCGTTTTTTCAAAACAGTAGGTCAGAACTAATTTTGAATTTAAAGTGCTAATGATAGGTCATAGGACAACTTAACAACAGAATATCTTAAACTAGCATCTGACTTCATTTCCTATCCTATCTCCATTCTCATTAACCGCTCTATCTCAGAACACCATATTCCACTTATTTGGAAAACATCATACATCATCCCATTACCCAAAGAAGGTAACTCATCCAAGCTCTCCAGTTATAGACCAATAGCTATTTTATCTCCCCTAGTCAAAATATTAGAAAAATGCATACACATCTAACTCTTGTACTATCTCTTATCTAACAATCTACTATTGGACACACAGCATGGATTATATCCTGACCATAGCACCACAACTGCCCTTCTAAGTTTTACTAATACTATTAACCAATATAGAAATGAAGGTAAACTTGTATCTTCCATCTTCCTAAATCTGTTCACAGCTACTGACACTGTCTCCCACCAGAAACTTCTAACTGACCTCTCTGACCTAAACCTCAGCCACTCTTCTCTTTCATGGTTCCAAGGCTATCTAACTGGTCGACAACAAGCTGTTAAATTGCAACAAGATCTCTCTCCTCTATTGCCTGTTACCATGTGGGTTTCCCAGGGATCAATTCTAGGTCCCCATCTCTTCAGTATTTTTACTAATAAACTTCACACTGCTACCAACCTTGCCTCTCTTATCCAGTATGAATCTACTCTTATTTGTGCTACTTCTACCCTACAACAACTTAAAGATACAACAAAACAGTCTTTTTTGTTGTGGATTCGTGGCTCTCAAACTGACAGTTGATCCTTAACCCAAGTAAAACCAAACTTATGCTCATTCAACCCACTAAAGTCATAAATCCTCTAGCTTCATCTATTCCTCTAATAATACCATTATAACCACAGTATCCCAAACAAAACTTGTAGGTGTTGTAATTGGCAATAATATGAAATTTGACATACGTGTATCTCAAACTATCATGAAGGTACATATAAAATAATATGAAATTTGACATACATGTATCTCAAACTACCTAAAAGGTACATATAAAACTAGGAACACTATACAGAAGCAAACTGTTTCTAAGCAACACTACAAAACAGACAATTGCTAGAACCCACCTACTGTCTACTCTCATATATGGTTCCCCCATTATTACCAATCTAAACAAAGGAAACCTAGAAGCCTGCTACAACAAAATGGCCAAATTTGCTACAAATTCCCCACACAGATCCCACCACTGCTTGGCTCTGCAACAGCTCAACTGCTTAGAATTACCCATCACTTAACATATACTCAACCCACCATGGCCCACAGACTGATACACCAACCTGAAAAACAAAAACTGCCCTCCATAATCTGCTACAACCCTTTTCCAATAATTGAGTCCTACGTTCCTCTAATCAATATCTACTACAAATATCCAAATCAACAATAGTGCTGGGGACACTCTTTATTCATACCATATTGCCAAAATCTGGAACAATATCCCTCAAACTATCAGAACAACAATTAACTATGCACCTTTCAAACAATACTCAAGAGTCACATGTTCAACAACTGGCTTTGCCCATGCTGTAGACCTGGCTTGTTACAATTTAAGAAAGATAGTTTCTCATTTAATACAAGGAAAAATATGTCCTTGGCCAACAGAACAGCTAAATGTCTTTTAAGGGCTCTTTACTCAGCCCTCATTAGACCAGTCATTGAATATAATATCTCCTTTGACATTTATTTGTCCACACACATGCAACAACGGCAACCCCCCTCAGAGGTACATTGCTAAAAAAGATACAAGGCCTAAACAACATGTCTTACATGGACCAACTGAAAGCCCTCACACAACTTATTTCCTATTATTTTCTCCTGCTACTACATTTCCTCTCTCACCCCCCTCATCCCCACTAACTACCCTAATATTTCCTAACCCTTAAACTATTTTGTTTTATTCCTTCCTCTTTGACTATCCATTCCTCTATACTAATTTGTTTACTACCTCATTTCTCCTCTTCCTTTTTCTTTACGTTTACCCCTATCTCCCCTTTAATACCTTCTACCTATCACCCCTTCCTTTCTCTCCTCTGTAAATATCTCTCCTGTCACATCCTCATTCAATGTGTTCTTCAGATGCATTCTGTTGTAAGATGGCATTAACTTATGTACTTATAAAAATGTGCTCTATTATTGTTAATCTAATGATATCCATGATGTACCATATTAGTTTTGTAACTTGTTTTGTAATCTTTGCATCTGTGTAATTTTGCTTTGTATCTGTGTAGTTTTACTTACTGTCTATGGAGATTTTCTCCTTGGGCCTCTACTGAAAATGGGCTCATGCCCAGTCGGATTTTCCTGATAAACAAATGTCAAATAAATAAAATAAATGATTAGTTACATTCTCAAAACATGCCTGAAGGTGTTAAAATATTTTAAATTCTCCCCTAGACAGATAATTTTCTGTTTGGCCCTTCTGCTGGTAAATTCCTTAAAATTTTGATGAAATTGGGAAACTGATTTAAAGATGACACACATTTTTCAACCTTCATTTTCTAAGTACAATACAAACTTTCTTTCTAAGCTGGTACCCTTTTTCAAAAAGCAATTTACGCATCAAGATGCTAACAAATAAGATGCTAAACAACAGTGGCAAGGAGGCTCTAAAAAGGAAGGGAAAACTTCCCAGTACCAAGGACAGTCCAAAAAAATCGAAAGACTGCATGCCTATTCAGTCCTCCCAGCCCTAGCAATCTATACCTAAGTCTAGGACTTTGTATTCCCCAGTAGCATCAGATTATCTCAGACAAATGTGTGCTGAGAATCATTCAACAGGGTACAAATGGCAGTGGGACTCCCTTTCTCCTTTGGAGGAGACTCCTTCTCATCCTGTAAAACAAATATCCCTGTTTCCTCCAGTTATGGATCATGGGTTGTCTCAGAGAGTCATAGAATTAGTAACACCAAGAGGACAAATGTTTATATTCAAGGATCTTTAGGATGCCAAAAAGAGGGATTTTGAAGACCGGTTTTAGATCTTTCTTTTCACAATCTCTAAATCAGGGTTCCAAAGTCCAAAGTGTTATTCCTTCAATACTTGGTATCCCTCGTTTCCTAATATTAGACTTAAAAGATGCTCATCATCACATTCCTATTGGCAAGGAATTCAGACTTTTTTAATGATTTTCTGTATCTAACTTACATTATCAGTTTTATGTCTTACCTATTGGGCTATCTACTGCACCAGAGGTTATTTATAAACTGCCTGTCTCCAGTGATTGTATACTGATGACTTCAGCTAATACACATCATTCCATATATGGATGACTGTCTTATCTTTTCAGACTATGATCAAAGTACCAAACCAAACAAGTGAATTAAAAAACACCACGACACCGGACACAGATGTAGGATTAGCGCTTTCGTTTATACAAAATTGATAAACTTCATCAGATACATACAAAGGGAACTTGCCATTTAAATACAAAAAATTTCCATGACATCACATCCTGTTAATTTTAAAAAAATATATACATACATATAAAAATCATATATTTATATGAACTAAAATTTAAATCCTTAATATTATATAGCAGTAGTCCTACCGGAATAATGCTTTTAATTGTTACTACATTTTCTAGGGATGCATTGAATATCAAGTCTATTATTATTAAAAATTGGTCATTTCTCCTAGAAGATGTTTCCCTAAAGGATTGCTTAGGATTGAGGCTGAATGTTACTTTTAGAAGAGGGAGAAATTTAAAGAATATATTGGAATTTGAACAAAGTAAGACATATAAACCATACCATGGGATGTTTAAATGTGAGAGTTGCAGTATGTGCAAGTATGCTTTTGTGACGAAATATTTTGAAATTAATGAGAAAAAATATTTTCTCAAAGATAAATATAATTGTAATAGTAAAAGTGTTGTTTATGTGGCTTTATGTAATCAATGCCCCTCCTATTACATCGGGAAGACTGATAGAGCTATAAAAAGCAGAATCTATGAACATGTACATGCCATAGCTAAATTAAATCCAACAAATGCTTTGGCTAGACATGTTTTAGCCTTCCCTGAGCATGAATTTAGATTTTTAGTAATAGAAAGGACTCAGGATAATGGGAGGGGGGGACCCATCTCCTTATTTTTGGAGGAGAGGGAATTATTATGGCAACTGAAACTAAATGCTTCTATTTTTCCTGGATTGAACGATACCATTTCAATTATGAGTTTATTGAAATTAAAAGCATTATTCCGGTAGGACTATTGCTATATAATATTAAGGATTTAAATTTTAGTTCATATAAATATATGATTTTTATATGTATGTATATATATTTTTTAAATTAACAGGATGTGATGTCATGGAATTTTTTGTATTTAAATGGCAAGTTCCCTTTGTATGTATCTGATGAAGTTTATCAATTTTGTATAAACAAAAGCGCTAATCCTACATCTGTGTCCGGTGTCGTGGTGTTTTTTAATTCACTTATCTTTTCAGACTATTTTTTCAATTGTCAAGACTCTCTGTGAAAGAAGAAGAAGAAGAAGCCTCTCTATGGTGTGTCAAGAAACTCCTCAGTGTGAGATTTCAACTGAACTTATAGAAATCTTGTCTCATCTCATCTCACAGAATAGTTTTTTTTTCCTGGAATGTTGTCTAGATAATTTTTTTCATCATGTAAAGTAGAACTTTACATAGAAAACGTCCCAATTTTTTCCAACCAGTCCATGATATTTTCAAGAGAATTTCTCAGGATTCTGAGTTTAATGACTTACATGATTATCACAACTCCCTTGGCCAAACTTCACATGAGAAAATAATTGGGGTACATCAGATCATTCTGGTCTCATCATCATCACCCTATATATCCCAGTGCTGGGATTTGTAAGAAGAGACTCGAGAGTTACTTTGGTGGGAGAACCAGTTGTTTTCTTGCCCTTGTCTTTCCTTTTCTCTTTTGCTTTCTTCTCAGTCTGTCACAACAGATGCCTCAGACTTTGCATTGGAGGAGCTGTATCCATTGATATGGAATTTCAAGGTAGCAAAGGCACATGCATGTCAAAGAGACATTGTCAGTACTCGATGCTCTGAAGGCCTTACACAATCTCTAATCTCCAGGACCTCTGCAAGTTATCAAAGACAGCATCACAGTGATGTGGAATATAAATAAAGGGTTACCAGGTATTATCCTTTTTGCAGGTTTGCTATAATAGCTGGGAGGTAGCAATTCATCAGTTTGACTCTTTAGGCTTCTTAAATTCCATCAGAGCAGAACAATATAGCAGATAAGCTGAGCCAGAAGAGGTTGGACCCTCATAAATGGAAACTACACACAAGGATCTTAATTAATCCAATGTGGGGAACTACTCAAATAGATCTGTTTTATCTCCTTTCAAAACAGTTTAATTCTGCTCCAGGATACCTTGCAAACAGGCCCATCAGGCAGATACTTTCACATTCATATGGGCAGGAATGTTCTTCTATTCTCTTTCTACCTTTTCCATTGATATCTATGGTCATTCTGAAAATGCAGAAAGATTCTGCAAAACTCATTGTGGTGGCTCCCTTCTGGCTCATCCAGTAGTGACTCTCCCTACTTTTGACAGTGGCCAAATGCAATTACCCCATGTTTCCCCACAGAATGGATTTACTCACACAAGACCTGGGTTGTTTGATACACTCCAACTAGAAATCACCTCTGTTTCTAGTTGGTCCCAAACTAAGAACCTGAACCCATTTAAGGCCAGAATGCCTCTGTTTTTAGAATAATTGTGTGACTTACTATATCCTCTGGCTTTCTTTACTCTTCTGTCAAGATTCATCTTTTGCCAATTTCTGCTATTTTTCCCGTTGGATTCCTCCTTTCTTCCTGTCCTCAAATCAAGCAAATTTTGAAAGGGGTTTTATATGTTCATACTCCATGAAAACGTATGGCTTCACCTTGGGATCTTAACTTTGTGCTTGAAAGGCTAATACTTCAGTTTGATTCAGCTCATCAGACTGAATTAAAGTTTTTAACATAAGTGACTGTATTACTCATGGTTCTGACTTTTGTAAGAATGTTTTTTTGAGTTACAAGCTTGTATGGTGAGTCAAGCCCACCGCATTTTCCTCAAGGACAGGGTGACTTTGAGAACAAATCCTTCTCTTACACCTAAAATAGTTATTGTGTTTACCTAGACCTAATCTGTCAATCTCATTGCATTCTTCCAGAATATAAAAATAAGGGAGAAACATATTACACACTCTGGGTGTCCACAGCAGCTCAGCTGCTGCATGGGCACAGGAGAATCCTTCAGTAAGGCCAATAAGTTGTTTGTTTCCTATGAATGTAAGAAAAAAGTGCAACCAGTGTCAAAGCAGATAATTTCTAGATGGTTGTCTCATGCTATTTTTCTCATCATAACAAGTCACTTCAGGGAGGGTCGTGGATCATTGTACTAGGGCTTTGGCTTCTTCTGAGTCTTTTTGAAAGGTGTACACTCTAAAAGTATTCTAGAGGCAGAAGTTTGGCCCTCTGTTTATACTTTTGCAAAGCATTTCAAGCTAGATTTCTTTTCCAGGTGCATAACTATCTCTGTTAGAGCAATTCTCCAGGGGCTCTGAATTCTTGAATTCCATCCTCCACCATATTTAATCCTACAGTGTCTACACAAATAGCTTAGGTTACTTTAACATTGATCTACTGATAAACATATTACAGTTGTGTACACTGTAACAGATACTATAATAGATCACTGTTGCAGTAGCTGACCCCTCTCCATCCTCTTTGTTTTGTTTTTAGATGTATTGCTAGAGCATAGACATAGATGCCCTTGTGTATATAGTTACATATGTTATACTTACGCTTTTTTCTTTCAGGGCTATAGCCTCCCCTCTTTAGACAGAACATCACTGAAGCTTTGCTGTCCAGGCTGCTTTTTTTAATGAGGGTTTGCTCAAGTTCCTGGCAGTTATGGTACGTAGAAGGTGTCTTGAAGCTTTAAAAGCTGACTGGTGGTCACATTCTTGGCAAGGCATAAGCTAAATAGCTTAGACTACTGCAGCACTAACCTATTAGAACATCTACTGTTACATTAAGTTTATTTACACAACTGTATTCTTTTGTTTGTAGCACACACACTCCACTGCTACTATTGTCGACAGTGTAACTGCACTGGGTGACTGGGCCATATGCAGGGTGCCATTATTATCAGGCAGCGGTGATGCCCTGACATCAGGCATGTTCTCATATGTTTGATCCCCATGCTAGTGGCACCATTGAAGGCAGATAAATACCTGTGTAGGTATCAGAAAATATGTGAAAGTTCTACCACCCTCTTCTGCACTCACTAATACAAGCATTTACAAAGTGAAACGGCAGATGCATACCTTTGATCATAGCAGGTTACTAGGCTACTGGCCCAGAGGCCCTTATAAGCTTAGCCAATAAATGAACCCATGTTCCCACAAGTCAGCACCTGATTTCCCTGCCCAGCAGGGACACAGGTGGAATCCCAGGGGTGTATTTTCCATTTCCCATCCAGTCATCCAGGTTCCTCTTAAAGAGGGATAATGAAGTACTGTACTTGACGTGGAGAGGGAGTCTATTCCACAGATGAGGAATTCTCTGGAAGACAAATCAGTGCTTCTAGCTAATCCTACTGATGTTGCAGATCAAGTTGAGGTGTTGCATGTGGGTCACACGCATGGAGTTTGGCTTGCAGATATGCAGCAATTTCATCAAGGTGGGGTCAAAGGTTGATCTGTATGCCAGACATTGATCACCTCTGAGAAGTCTGTATGAGATAAAGTAGAGGGACAGGGCTTTTAGCATATCCATGTAGGAAAGATTTTTGAAGCCAGTTAGCTACCCATCTTGTCACATATGGATTTACACCAAGCTGGGATAGTTTATCTATTATGCCCGAGTGGGGAATTGTGTCAAACGCTTTGACCAGGTAAAGGTAGGTGATGTGCACCATCTTTCCCTCTTCCCTGGCTTTGGCAACTGACTCAAAGAAGTCTACCAAATTTAATTTGAATGCAGGTCATGTCTGTTGCCTGTCTGATGAACCTGGATGAGCTACATATTGATGTTTATCATAGGTAAATCCATAATGGTGTGCAGTACTGTCCTGTGGTAGTGGCAATGTAGCATTCCAGCCTCTTGGGTGTGAGATAGACACTTTTATTTGCCACCAGTCCAGCTACCACATACAGGTCTCCTCTTGGTGTATTGGTATGACTGCTTTCTCTAAGTCCTCCATCTCTGTGAGGGTGATCTGTGCATATTTGCTATGATTACATTTAAAGGACTGTAAAATTTTGCTTCAGCTGACTGACACTTTAATGTTGCTACAAAGTCCATTTAACATTACATTATCTATATGTTATGCATGATAGTTTTAAGATGTGCTATTTGCAGTAATCTTGAAACTGAAACTGGAATATGAACAACAAACAATAGGCCACCTATAATTGCAAAGTTAGTAAACAATAAGAAATGCAAGAAAATTAACATAGATCGGAGAGCAGAGGGTGATAAAAAGGAATTTATTGACATTATGGAAAGCAGTACAGAGCTGGTCTGTTTGATTGTTGAAATAAGGTAATGTTTGCATATATTTGGTTATTATGTACAGTTATTGACAAATACACACATTAGAAGAGTTATATTGTCCAGTTACTTTGTGTACAGCTGTTGTTATGTAGAGACAAGTCTAATTAGTATGCATAGGTAATTAAGTTGTCATTTGATTTTTGAAACATTTACATTTTTCAGTTTTATGTAGATGCCGTGTGAGGTTGGACCTGAACTTGGGAGAGGAGTCTTAAGTGTCTGATAGTTGGAGGCATGGAGTCTCAGACTTTGGGTCCTAAGACCGGAAAGCCATTGTTAGGTTGTGATTTGTCTTACTCACACCAGTGTAAAAGTGGTGCTAGTTTATTCAAACAAGTTAAGCAAATGCTTTATTTCAGAGTACTCCTGGAAGCAGCTGATTTGACCCGTAGCAGGAGTGACAAAATTAAAATTACATTAAAATTAGTAGTTTGACATATTACAAAAAAACACATAAAGAATAAATATATTACTATAATGTCACAAAATATATTGTTAAAAATATTTGATGCCAACTAATTCATTTTTCATTCCTTCCATTTTTTTTCAATGTTTTTCCCCCAAATTATTTTTTTCAATAACCTCTTTCGTTTTAAAACATAACAGGTTTCTTGTCTATCTCTAACATGAGCTGCAATGGCTACTTTTAGTTTCTAGGAGACTTTTTAAATCCCCTTCACTAATGTTAAATGGTGAATTATGTAAAATAAAAAAATAAATAAACTATTGGATATTTAGGAATGTTTAAAAAGTGGTATATTACTGTCACCATATTTAATAGAGTATACTTTTTCTTACACCCTCTTTTCTCATTTTCTCGTGGTCATTGGAACATTGGGCTACATAAACCACACCCCTTTATTTTACAGTCATATTTGAATTTGATCCTGTATGTTTCTCCCAGATGTTCAAAGTAGACATTGAGTCCATCTAAGATGTACCACCAAACCTCACAACATCCACACTTATGTGTTCCTCTTTTTCTGTACATGCACTGGGAACAAAATAACTGTCATACTGCAAAATGTTTTTTATGCTAGTATTTTTCTTAAGGGTCAAAACTGGATTATTACTATCTTACAAAAATTGGTGCTCCCCTGTATTATTTTTTCAGTTAAAACTAGTATTATCTTCTGTACTTTTACTGTCTACAGACATAATAAGAGAAAGTTTCTTGATTTTTAAATAAATTATCCCTAGTATTTGTCATATTAATGCCATATTGTAAATAGATAGAACTAGAGTATCTTTTTTAGTTACTATTCAGTGGCTGAATATTCTGAATCACTATACTTATAACCTGCTCCTAGAAATAACTTGGTAATAAAATCAACATCTTTAAAAACAATGACACTTCTGAACACATCCTAGAAGCATGAATAAATTGGCCCTAGGACTATTATTCTTGATGTGAATAGGGTGCCCATTAGTATAGTGAAGGTATTTGTTAGTATATGTGTTCTTCCTATGAATGGAACATCCAAATGTTTTGTTCAGGGAGTCCACTTACACTGTAACATCTAAAAAAATAACCTCTGTACCTAAATCTCCCTGAGTAAGTTTAAAAAATTGTGTTGTAACATTCATTTCAACATGACCGAATCATCTAAAGCCATATTTTTACACTGCCGATTGGCTCGCCCTGTCATGGCACACATTCTGTGGCCTGTTTTCCTATCTTGAGGATACTGTGCACCATGGTAAATAGCCAGGGTGGTTAATCTATACAACTCTTCCCCTATAGTACACCATCTAGAGTCTGAGCTCCTGCCCAGTGCTCCAATCCTGTATAAGTTTGAGATGAAAACACTCAGCATGTGTTCTGGAGGGAGGAAGAACTTTATGGAGACACATGAAGAACATGTAAACTCCAAACAGGCACTGGCCAGTGATTAGGACTGAACTTTGTATCTTGGGCTTGGGAGACAAAAACCTTAACAATTATACCAATTAGTGTCTCTCTCTCTCTCTTTTTCTCCATGGGGTCGGGGTGCCATGTCAGCTGTCACCATCTGTCTGTATTTAATGCTACTGTCCTACCTTCTTCAACACTCATGTCTGACTGAGAAGACATGTGACTGTCAGGCATGAATGTCAAAGAAGATAGAAGAGTGGCATTGAATAGAGAGAGGTGGCAACAGTTGACATGACACCCTGACCCCATGTAGACAGAAAAGGGGGATTAATGGTGATGATGATTGTAACATTAATTTAATCTAGTAGTTTAGATATGTCATTTTCTCTCCCTTTAAATATAATTTAAAAACATATATGCACACAAACCATTCAACTTTCACTCTTGTTACGTCTGCATACAGTAAAAAGAAAAGAGATGTTATTAATTCTAATTTGGAAAACAGTAAAGTGGAACACCAATTTTTGTAAGATAGTTGATAATAAACCTGTTTTCAGCCATAAGAAAAATGCCAACATTATAAACATTTTCCAGCATGACAGTTATTTTGTTCCCAGTGCATGTACAGAAAAAGAAAGAGGATTATATATGTACAGACACTGTGAGGTTTGTCAGTACATTTTAAATAAACTCAATGTTTACCTTGAACATTTGGGAAGAGCATATGGGATCAAGTGCAGATATGTCTGTCGATCAGTGGGTGTGGTTTATGTAGCCCAATGTTCCCATTGTACAGCGTTTTATGTAAGCATGACCACCAGAAAATTGGAAAAGAGAGTTAAAGAGCATTTATATTCTTTTAAACATGGGGACAATAATAATACACTTTTTAAATATTCCCAAATATGCAATGGTTTTAAAAACTTTTTTGTTTTGTATTTTAGATAATTTGCCATTTGAAAGTAGAAGAGGGGATTATAAAAAGTCTCCCAGAAACTAGGTAGTTGCTGTGGCAGCTCAAGTTAGGGGCAGACAAGAAACCTGGATTAAATGAACACATCAATATCAAATGTGTTTAAAATGAATGAGTTCATTGAAAAAATAGCTGAGAAAAAAAATAAAAATAATGAAAAATGAGCTGGTCGTCATTATTAAATATATTTTAACAACATATTATAGTACTGTATTTACAGTCTATCCCTGGGATTCATTAACACCTATACTAATTGTACATCATTCTGAGTGAACAGACAGCACAAGTATAAGTGACACCTTCATTTTAATTTTAGTTTTCCTACTGATTTTCTTGCAGCCTTAAATATCAAGGGATATTCCTAAAGGTTAGCACAAAGTGTAGACTACATGTACACTTAGTATAATCTTTCTGAGTGACTAGAAAACACAAAAATGTGGTTGGGATGTTGTTGAATACAGATCATGTACACTAAATGCACACTTAGTGTAGGTGTTAATGAGTCTGTCTCTATGTGTTTTTTGCAATATGAGAACTATGTTTTTATCTGATTGAGTTTGCTAGATCAGGTGATTTGATCATGGGATGAATCAGCCATGTGATAAATTTTATCTTTATAAAGAATGTCTCAAACATTCAAGAGATTTTGTTTGATCTTGAGACTTGATTGCATAATGAATTTTAGCTTCATAAGGAAAGTTTCTAATGGTTTTATTCATCCTGAAGTAATCTGGTAGATTTTACTGGATAAAATCATTGATTTAAAGAGTGCTATGGTACACCTATTTTTTGTTTTATTTTTTCACTGAGTTTTGGTGATTTGTTTGTTAAACTTGGCAAACTACAAGTCTATGGCCAGTGTTGCTGTCAATAAGTGATGTGTATAATAAGTTAGAACACAGTGCCAAAAATCAGAAGTATTGTGTCAGGGAGACTAGTTGGAAAGTCTTAGAAGAGGGGGCAATGATATAAAAGCTAAAAGAAAGGAATTAGTACAAACCTAACCAATATACTGAGTGGAATAAAGCAGGCCATCACTATTCTTATCACTATTCTTATCTATTGAAATACGATAGCATTAGTGGAGTAGCAAGACTAGGCCAGACAGGTTCAATTACTGTCTTGGGCTTCTGAGAATAAACAGATTAAGGCCAATAAGAGTCCACTGTGTCATATCACTGCATGCAGTTCAGACACAGCTCCCAGCAAGTAAAGCACATAGATTAGTCCAGTAAAACTGGGGTCATTGGGGTCTGTTTTCTGTAACAAGGAAACAACCTAGGGCAATTCAAGTTTAGAAGTTTTAGTGCATCAAGAAATCCTAGACAGACATTTATTATGCAGAAACATAGTAAAATATGTTGACCAAATACTAATAATAGTGACTAGCTACAACCTCAGGTTAGCCAGGGAACAAGCTGC
>NC_056741.1:1281011811-1281046811 GCF_019279795.1 Protopterus annectens | reverse complement strand
GCTCCTTTCAGCCCCTGCTATAAAACACGCTAAACACGCGTTTTCCAGCTTGTACCAACTCAGCACAGATCCTCGTGGTGGCCTGCAGAGTGATCCAAGCAGCAGAGAGCTAAAAGAGTGACTTTCTACCAGATATAAGTATTTTTGTGGCTTTCCCACTGTTATTAAGCTAGCGACTGCATTTCGCCTGTTTTACTGCTACTTTAAGTGATTTCTGCATTTTACACTGTTTATTGCACTTTAAGTTACTAATTGTTGCAAATTGTTTCTGTAGGCTACACACTAAAGTGCGCTAGCCGATTTACAGCATTTATAGCATTTACTGTCTGTTTTTTTTCCTTGTCTCTGTAATAAAACAAAAAATCTCTTGTTTTCCGCCTTACTGAACTAGAGTAGTCCAGTTTCAGAGTTGCTGATCCCTGGGCTTTGTTTTTAGTTCCTGTCACTGATCCATTGCCTTATTAGGGAGGAGGGAAGTTTCTTTGCTTACCAGTGGGAGTGGGAAGCACTGAGCAGCCTTTCTGTCCGATTTGGTGAAGTTTCAGCCGGAAACTAGTAGTCCATTGGTCATTTTGGGCCAATTCCTAGCTCCTTTCAGCCCCTGCTATAAAACACGCTAAACACGCGTTTTCCAGCTTGTACCAACTCAGCACAGATCCTCGTGGTGGCCTGCAGAGTGATCCAAGCAGCAGAGAGCTAAAAGAGTGACTTTCTACCAGATATAAGTATTTTTGTGGCTTTCCCACTGTTATTAAGCTAGCGACTGCATTTCGCCTGTTTTACTGCTACTTTAAGTGATTTCTGCATTTTACACTTTTATTGCACTTTAAGTTACTAATTGTTGCAAATTGTTTCTGTAGGCTACACACTAAAGTGCTAGCCGTTTTACAGCATTTATAGCATTTACTGTCAGTTTTTTTTTTTCCTTGTCTCTGTAATAAATCAAACAGTATCTCTTGTTTTCCGCCTTACTGAACTAGAGTAGTCCAGTTTCAGAGTTGCTGATCCCTGGGCTTTGTTTTTAGTTCCTGTTACTGATCCATTGCCTTATTAGGGAGGAGGGAAGTTTCTTTGCTTACCAGTGGGAGTGGGAAGCACTGAGCAGCCTTTCTGTCCGATTTGGTGAAGTTTCAGCCAGAAACTAGTAGTCCATTGGTCGTTTTGGGCCAATTCCTAGCTCCTTTCAGCCCCTGCTATAAAACACGCTAAACACGCGTTTTCCAGCTTGTACCAACTCAGCACAGATCCTCGTGGTGGCCTGCAGAGTGATCCAAGCAGCAGAGAGCTAAAAGAGTGACTTTCTACCAGATATAAGTATTTTTGTGGCTTTCCCACTGTTATTTAAGCTAGCGACTGCATTTCGCCTGTTTTACTGCTACTTTAAGTGATTTCTGCATTTTACACTGTTTATTGCACTTTAAGTTACTAATTGTTGCAAATTGTTTCTGTAGGCTACACACTAAAGTGCGCTAGCCGATTTACAGCATTTATAGCATTTACTGTCTGTTTTTTCCTTGTCTCTGTAATAAAACAAAAAAAAATCTCTTGTTTTCCTGCCTTACTGAACTAGAGTAGTCCAGTTTCAGAGTTGCTGATCCCTGGGCTTTGTTTTTAGTTCCTGTTACTGATTCATTGCCTTATTAGGGAGGAGGGAAGTTTCTTTGCTTACCAGTGGGAGTGGGAAGCACTGAGCAGCCTTTCTGTCCGATTTGGTGAAGTTTCAGCCAGAAACTAGTAGTCCATTGGTTGTTTTGGGCCAATTCCTAGCTCCTTTCAGCCCCTGCTATAAAACACGCTAAACACGCGTTTTCCAGCTTGTACCAACTCAGCACAGATCCTCGTGGTGGCCTGCAGGGTGATCCAAGCAGCAGAGAGCTAAAAGAGTGACTTTCTACCAGATATAAGTATTTTTGTGGCTTTCCCACTGTTATTTAAGCTAGCAACTGCATTTCGCCTGTTTTATTGCTACTTTAAGTGATTTCTGCATTTTACACTGTTTATTGCACTTTAAGTTACTAATTGTTGCAAATTGTTTCTGTAGGCTACACACTAAAGTGCGCTAGCCGATTTACAGCAATTACTGTCTGTTTTTTCCTTGTCTCTGTAATAAAACAAAAAAATCTCTTGTTTTCCGCCTTACTGAACTAGAGTAGTCCAGTTTCAGAGTTGCTGATCCCTGGGCTTTGTTTTTAGTTCCTGTTACTGATCCATTGCCTTATTAGGAAGGAGGGAAGTTTCTTTGCTTACCAGTGGGAGTGGGAAGCACTGAGCGGCCTTTTGTCTGATTTGGTGAAGTTTCAGCCAGAAACTAGTAGTCCATTGGTCGTTTGGGCCAATTCCTAGCTCCCTTCAGCCCCTGCTATAAAACACGCTAAACGCTGTAAGCTGATTTAGCGGAGTTACCACTGTTGCACACAAGAGCAGCGGCGGTTAAACAAGGTTAAACTATTTGGGCCATCTAAATTCCACTCTTCCAATTTTCCCTTAAAACTACCTTCCTCGAGCTGTACTGCTGATCTAACCAGCATATCCTATAACTGAAAAGTTCATCTCTACTTGATTCCCAAGTAGACTATTCTCTATCTGTAAAGCCTAGCACTTACTCCTACAGTACTTGCACCTTGATAAAGCACTCTTATTATAGATAGTACCCCACCAGCCTAAAACCCACTTCCCCGGAGTCCTTTGAAAGTCTCTTTATCTACTACTTCTAGTATGTCGAGGGATCAGTTGCTAGTGTCCTCTCCAGCTCAACTGGTGAACCTGGGAATATTGAGGCAATGTTACAACTGCCTCATGTACACAGACAATCCTCTCCTTCTCCCACAAAACACAAATACATGCGAGAGATGCAACTATACGGCCAAACTGGAGGCTGAGCTCTCTCAACATAGGACTGGCAAGACCAGACAGGAGGAGAAGGTAACCACACACAATACATACCCAGTCACACATGGTACCATCACAACTTCAAATCATACACATACTCACACAAAGACATACTCGGAGGCTCTGATCAAAATTTACCAAAACAGCAGAGGCCACCAAAGCAGACACCCAAACAACTACCACCTCACGACCCAACACATGCAACACATAGACCACACAGTCAGAGTGTCAAACAGTCACAGCCCTTAAGGCCAAACAAAATGCCAGACACACTTGTCATTGGTGATTCCATAGTCAGACACACTGACGTCCCGCTCACCAGACTGAGTAAAGAGAAGGTCACAGTAAGCTGCCTGTCAGGCGCTAGAATCCGCCACATAACGCAAGCACTCAGGTCTCTCAACAGCAGGTACAAGTACGACTCAGTCATTGTCCACGCTGGTGTCAACGACCTGAGACGCACCTCCTTGGACTACATGAAAGGGACATCGAGGAGCTCTCTGATTATGTAGCCCAGGCAGGTATGACCCTGACCTTGAGCAGTATCCTACCTTCACCTAGAATGATGCCACAATACAGTGATAAGATGATCAGCTTTAATAATTGGCTTAAATTCTGGTGTCATTCAAAGGGGATCCAATGTCTGTCTGCCTGGGATGACATGCTGGACAAGCCACGCTGCTTCAAGGGACGGCTTGCACCTGTCACCCTGGGCTTCCGGATATTGGCAAAGGCTCTTGCCACCCCATAGTGCCTTTTTAGGCAAGGCTCAAATTCTAAACCTACCATCCTAGAACACCAAAATGGAAAAAAACTAAGGGTAATGCTGCTCAATGCCAGAAGTCTCAATCTCAAGATGCACGCACTCGAGGCCCTTCTCAATATGGAGAACATCGATGTCTGTGCTGTGACAGAAACCTGGTTCAAGGCTCCTGAGAGCACCCCAGCACTAACAGGTTTCTCCTCATATCATGCGTTCGGCCCCAAAATCCGGACAACACCAAGAAAGGAGGGGTGTCCATATTCATAAAGGACACCCACACCTCAAGGTTGGTGGCAACGCATGATGCATCGGAGACCATCCAGGTGCAATTAACCATAGGCAAGACTGCTCTGCAATTTGTAGCATGTTACAGGCCACCCTCTCAAACTCAGGAACCTCACATGGCCTTCCTGAAAACATTGGAGGGGATAAATGTATCTCCAAACACCATCATACTAGGTGACTTTAACTACCCTAATATAGACTGGGAACACTACTCAAGCCCGAACACTCTAACCCAAAGATTCCTGGAGTTCATAAACTCAAATGCCATGGAACAACTAGTCACCATCCCCACAAGAGGAGAAAACATACTTGATCTCATCATCACGAACATGGGATCAAAATGTTCAACACCGAAGTATACCCCTCACTGGTGAGATCAGATCATAAACTAATCTCGCTGGAGGTCCTCATCCGCCCCACCTGAAACAAAAAGACCACAGTGAAAAACTTCTCAAAAGCCGATTTCACACTTCTAAAAACTAGTGTGGTCTCCTTTAAGGCCCCTGAGCCAGTGGTAAACATTACTCAAACCGCTGAATCACTTACAAATGCCTTCTACCAGCACCTACAGGACTGCATGGATCAGGCAATCCCAAACAAAACTAAGACTCTCTGTACCAAAGGCAAGCGTCCAGTCTGGTGGACCCCAGCCATAAACAAGCTCTACAACAAAAGGAGGAAGCTACTACAAGATAGAGCAAAATCCTTGAAAGGTAAGACACCTTTGATCATTATAAGTAAAAACTAAGAGCTCTCATAAAATCATCCAAGGCAAATTTTGAGAGAAAAATCGCCAAGGACTCTAAAGAGAATCATAAGGCCTTCTTTAGCTATGTTAGAAACCTAGGAGGAAACTCCCAGATATGCTCAGAATTAGTTCAAAATGATGTGAAAATTACTGAACCTACACACATTGCCAACATACTGGCTGACAGGTTCAGTGCAAACTTCTCCCCTCCCCCAAAAGGAGAGATATCTATTCCAGAGGATTGTAGCCCCCAAACATCTCCAACGCCCAGGTGAGAACTGCCCTCACTAAGGCAAAAACACAGCATCCATGGGACCGGATGGTGTCCCCGGCTGTGTGCTTCATGAACTCAATGAGGAATTAAACCCACAGTTAGGACAGCTGTTTAATCTTAGCCTCACCTCAGGATACGCACCCAAGGAGTGGCGACGGCGACTGTGGTCCCACTTCATAAGGGCGGTGCCTCCACAGACCCTGGAAATTACCGCCCATTAGCTTGACAAGCCTTATCTGCAAAGCCATGGAGAGGATCATAATGGAACTCATAAATAAAGACATAGGGAACTTGCAGACTTTGGATCCAACTCAGTTTGGCTTTGTCAAAGGCAGATCCTGCCTCTTAAACTTGGTTGACTTTTTCGAGACAGTCACCAAGGCCATTGATGAGGGAAAGGCAGTCCATACAGCCTACCTCGACCTGGCAAAGGCCTTCACACAATACCCCACTCAGGTATCATCGAAAAACTCATCAGCTTGAATGTAAACCCATACATCACAAGATGGGTTGCAAACTGGCTAAGTGACAGAACCCACAGGGTCAGAGTTGCTGGAGCCATGTCAGACTCAAAGCCTGTCACAAGTGGTGTCCCACAGGGCTCAGTCCTGGGTCCACTCTTGTTCAGCATCTACTTTTCTGAAGTACAAGCAAACACAGGAGGGTTATGGCTGACAAAGTTTGCAGATGACTGCAAACTGGGCCATAGTCGAAAACACATCTGACACAGATATCCTCCAGAAGGGCCTCACAGAAATGGATAACTGGTGCCAGAGCCATGGCCTGAAGTTAAACGCCAAAAATGCATAGTCATACCCTTTGGGAAAAACAAGGCTACCCCTAGCTACCATATAGGTGGCAATCCACTGAGCACAGAAAAAGTCATCAGAGATCTGGGGACCCAGGTTGACAGTAGCCTTCGTTTGACACTCATGTTGCTAAAGTAGTTAGGAAAACCTTCTATATCACCCACCTGATCATGAAGGGATTCACATCTAGATCAAGGGAGGTCATCGTCCCCTGTACTCATCACTTATTAGACCTATGATTGAGTACAATGCCCGTTCGAATGTATCTGACCAGACACCTGCTGCAGCTTGAAAGGCCCCAAAAGTTCCTCACCAAAAGGATAAAGGGTCTCAAAATATGTCTTATGCTGCCCGACTGAAAGAACTCCAGCTCTATTCAGTCTCATACCGCTTGCTCAGAGGTGACCTGTGCCTGACATATAAGGCCATGTCAAACCCAGATTTGATGAATATGCTTCACCTCAAAAATCTAGATCCCTCAGAACCACAAGGGCGGAGACTTAAACCTTGACACGGTTATAAATAGAACGTGCTGGAGGGACAGATTCATCACCCAGAGACTCCCTATGCTGTGGAACAAAATCCCGGTACATGTGAGGCAGAGCACCTCTCTGGTCTTGTTCAAGAGGAATCTTGACCAATGGATGGGAGATTGCAGATATACCCCAGGGATTACTTCAGCGTCACTGCTTGACAGAGGCACAGCAAAATGATAGGCATAGTTTTTATTCAAACTAAAGGGGTGGCGAAAGCCACATAACTATGGGCTAGGCTTATAAATGCCCTTGGGCAGATAGCCTAGTATGAACCTATGAACCTATGAACCTATAATATGGCTGAGACAATTATGCCTCATGGAAAGTTGTTAGAGCAAGATAAAACCTGGGACAGGAAATATGAACTGCAGAATGATTATAAACAAGTTTTAGGTACATTATAATTAAACTATTATAATATGAATAAACCAGTTGTTTTGCAAGTATATGAGAGTCAGAACTGTACAGGAGTTGTGACTATAAAAATAAAAGAGCAGTTGCTTGTGGATGATGATAAGTTATAGATGTACTAAAGAGATATCCTCATGGTTGTGAGAAATCCCAGGATTATGTTCATATTAAAGAAGTTAGAAGATGTTCTTTGTGTTTCACTGTTGCAGTCATAACTGTAGGGTGTTCCTGCCGGCAGGCAGCCCGAGGTCGGCCAGAATTCCAAAGTCTGGGTCCGGTGTCGGCTGTACCAGCAAGTACCCTGACATCAGAACGCAGAGGTATAAAGCTGACAGCGACGCCATCTTCTCCAGTCTTTCTTGCCGTGCGGTGGAAAGCAGCTCGCAAGTCGTTGGTTGGTGCATTCAGGACAACATGCTTTGATTGTCGTCGGTCCGAAGTTTTCTACTTCTCTTCTCAAGCTAAGTACCCCGTTGGGGAAACTTTTTTCTTGCTCCTCCGATGTCAGAAAAAGTTAATAATTGTATATCGTGTGGAAAACAAATACCTCATAAAGATTTCCACTCTTACTGTCTACCTTGCTTAGGCCCTGACCATGACGTTTCTTGCTGTCGGTTCTGTGCCAGGTTTAATTCTCGCACTATCAAGCGTAGGTACGATTGGGCCTTGAATTATTTTGGTAGACGATTCAATTATAGGATGTCGTTGGATACTTTACCGACAACCGGAATTCAAAAGAAACGCAAGGACAAGGATAGGCCTCCGAGGTCCAAACAAGATACTTTGCAGCCAGAGCCAGCTTCAGGTTCAGCGGTCATCAGTGAGGTGCTTTTGCAGCCCCTGTCGTCCGCCACTTCAGAACCGATGGCCGACACGGACTCCCATGGGGAGCCTTCTAGGCCTAGTATTTAATCTGCTGCAGGACCTTTGGACGTCGCTCCTTCAGATGGGTCCGGAACCGCTGTGCAGGTACCGGCTTCTGAGGGGGTTTTCAGGCCTTCTCATATCACTATTTCTACAAAGACAAAGGCAAAGTCAAAGACTCCTGTTAAACCAAGGGTTTCTTCTCAAGCTTCCTCGGATTCAGCTCCCAAGTCCCAGAAGCAATTACTACGGATGGCTGAAGATTTACTGGCAATGATTAGGGGTTCTCACCCTCCTCCAGAAAAAAGGCCTAGACAGGATATTCCTTATGATTCATCTGATCAGGCTTCTGTGTCTTCTGTCTCTTCCTCTGACCAGGATTATTCTTTTCCTCCTTATGAGGATTCTGATGCAGAGGACTCTATTCCCTCTGCTTCTCCCCCTGAAGATTTCTCTTTTGGGGAAACCTTACATGAGATGAGGGAGCATTTTCATTGGGAAGGTCAGGATTACTCTGCTTCCAAGAAGAGACTTAGGGAATTTCTCCTTCTCCCTCAACACAGGCCTTTGGCTATTCCTCCTGTACTTGATATTGTGGATGATGCTTTTTCTGAAGCTAACCTGAATCCTGATTCCTTGCTGCCTGCTCCTTCTAAGCCTGATAGATTTTACAGAGTCCCTGACTTCCATCAATTCTTATTTAAGAACCCTTCTGCTGATCCTGAAACCATTTCTCAGGGTTCTAGGGCTGCTAAGGCCGCTTCATCTAAAAATCCTATTCCCTCTGAAAAGGATTCTCGTGCCTTGGACAGGTGGGGCAAAAAGGTTTACACTTCTGCTACTCTTTCTATTAGAGCTTTAAATTGCCAGTTTCACATGTTCAAGTATCAGCAATTTCTTTTGTCTGTTTTAAAGCAAAGGCTCTCTACCTTTCCAGCATGTGCAGAGGACAAGGAATTACAGGATGTATTGCATGCAACTGAACAAGTTAGCAAACATAGTTTACATTGTGGTTTTGATGCCTTGGAAGCTTCTTGCAGGGCCACAGCCTCTGGTACTGTTATCAGGAGACATGCTTGGCTTCGTGAGCAGAATTTACCTGAGCAGGTTAAGGCTAAACTGTTAGATGCCCCTGTTCAGCATGATGTTTTATTTGGATCCAAGGCTGAGGAGGTTATTAAAAAGATGGAAGAAAAAGCAAAATCTATGCAGACTGTTAAAGATTTTTTACAAGTTCAGCCTCCTAGATTTTCTAGAAATTGGCCCTCCAAAAATTGGTCCTTTCCCACGTCTGACAGGCCTCAAAGGGGAAGATATAGATGCTCCAGAGGTCGGGCACAGGCTCAGGCCTCTTACAGGTCAAGACAATGGACTGCTTCTTCACCTAGAAGGGGAGAAGACAGACCTCAATCACAAAAGAAGCAGACCCAATGACTCTCTCCGTTGGGCTACAGGTCCTCCTTGCCTGGAAGCCCCTCTCGGAGGAAAACTTTCTCTTTTCTACCAAAATTGGGCTCATATTACCCAGGACAAATGGGTTTTAGACGTGATTTTAAGAGGCTACAAATTCCACTTTCATACTCTGCCAAGGTCTTCGGGTTGGCCGGATCTGCCAAAACATCAATGGTCAGAGGCCTTAAATCAAGTGGACGCTTTATTGGCTATGAGAGCCATAGAACCTGTTCCACTTCCAGAGATGGGAAAAGGTTTTTACTCAAGACTATTTCTGGTCCCAAGGAAACAAAACTCATGGAGACCTATTCTGGACCTCTCAGTATTAAATACCTTTCTGGAGATTCCAAAATTCAAGATGCTTACTCTGCAACAACTTCTTCCCATGCTCTCCCAGGATGCTTGGATGGTGACATTGGACTTGAAGGAAGCCTATTTACACATTCCCATCAGACAGGAATGCAGAAAATACCTCAGATTCAAGGCAGGTTCGAGACACTTTCAATTCTCTGTACTGCCCTTTGGCTTATCTACTGCGCCCAGAGTCTTTACCAAGTGTCTGGCTCCAGTAGTAGCTTATTGCAGACTCCAAGGGATTCAAATTTACCCCTATCTGGATGACTGCCTTATTCAGGTGGACAGCAAGGATCTTTTACTTCAACATCTGCAGTTTGTTCAGTGTCTTCTCCTACTTCTGGGATTTTCAGTGAACACAAAAAAGTCACATTTGATCCCCTCTCAACAAATGATCTTTTTGGGAGCTCTTCTAAACACAAGCTTACAAAGGGCCTTCCTTACTCCAGAAAAACAAGTACAGCTGGCATCAATTTTCAAGACCTTGGTTACTTTAACTCAGCTCACTGCAAGGAAATTCCTGCAGACATTGGGCTACATGGCTTCTTGCATCCTGTTGATCCCAAATGCAAGGCTTCATATGAGAAAGCTTCAATGGTACCTAAAGAGTGTATGGTCTCAGCATTACCACAGCCTGGAAACAATGATACCTCTGATTCCCTGCCTCCAAAAGGAGTTCCTTTGGTGGTCCAGGGCTTGTGCTTTAAACGAAGGGAATCCCTTTCGTCTACCTCATCCTGCTCCGATCATAACCACAGACGCCTCGGATTATGCTTGGGGAGCTCATTACCTAAACAATTGCCAGCAGGGCTATTGGACAAAGAAGCATCTTCCCTGGCACATCAACTTGAAGGAAATGTTGGCAGTCCAAAATGCTCTTCTAGCCTTCCAGAATCTTTTGCAACCAGGACATCTTCTGATTCGCACAGACAATACCAGTCATGTGGTATATAAACAAGCAGGGAGGCTCTCACTCATACCCCCTTTGCAGACTAGCCATGAGTTTATGGAACACAGCTCTAAATCTGAATCTGCATCTTCAAGCTCAATTCATTCCAGGAAAACAGAATCTCTTATCAGACAGCCTAAGCAGAAATCTTTTGGATCCTCACGAATGGATGCTGGACCTCAACTTATTCAGCAGGATTACGGCAGTTTGGGGTTGCCCTCGGATAGATCTGTTTGCATCTCATCTCAATCATCAGCTGCCTCTCTTTTGCACCAGGTCCTTCCACAAAACAGCTTGGAAAGTGGATGCCCTGTCTTTCAGCTGGAGGAATCTTTCAGGATATGCCTTCCCTCCTCTTCCTCTTCTGCCTCGGGTGTTACTGAAAATAAAACAGGACAAACCCAAGATTATCATTTTGATAGCTCCAAATTGGCCTCGGCAGTTTTGGTATCTAACTTTAAGACACCTGTTCTTGGAACCTCCATGGATTCTGCCTCTGTTTCCTTCTCTTCTGTCCCAGCATCAGGGTCAGATGCTACACTCTCAAATCAAGACTCTTTGCCTGGCAGCTTGGCTCTACAAGGGCCTTTGATTCCTTCTGCTTTTCCCAAACAAGTTTTGGATGTTCTCTTAGAAGCTAGGCGCCCTAGCACTAGAAAATCTTATGCTTCTAAATGGAAAAGATTTTGTATCTGGATGCAGGATCGAGGTTCTGATCCTCCTTTGCCTGACATTTCTTCCATTTTACTTTACCTCTCAGACCTTTTGCTTAAAGGCCTCTCCTTTACTTCCATTAAAATCCATGCTTCTGCTATCTCGGCTCATTACAACACTGATCCCACCATCTTCTCTCACCAGCTGGTGAGACAATTCTTGAGAGGGGCTAAGAATTTAAGACCTCCCAGAACTCCTCCTGTTCCTGCTTGGGATCTTAATTATGTTTTGGAAAAACTTACTTTACCTCCCTTTGAGCCTGCTGCTGCTTCAGATATCAAGTTCTTATCCTGGAAGACAGCTATCTTATTAGCATTGACTTTTGCCAGAAGAGTGTCAGAGTTGCAAGCTCTCATGGCTGTGGAACCATACCTTATTTTCCACCAAGACAGAGTTGCCTTGAGGACCAATCCTACATTTATGCCTAAGGTGATTTCTAAAGTGGCTTTAAATCAGACTATTCACCTTCCTACTTTCTTTCCAAATCCTCAAAACAAAGGGGAAAGGATTTTACATTCATTGGACGTGCACAGACAACTAAGGTTTTACCTGGATAGAACTAAAGATTACAGAAAATCTGATCAGTTGCTTATCTCTTATGCCTCAGTTCTCTAGGCAAGGCTATTTCTAAACAAACTATTTCCAAATGGATTGCTCATGGGATAAGGTTTTGTTACTCTCACTTTGGGAAGCAGATTCCAGGTACTGTTAGAAGTCATTCTACTAGAGCAGCTGCCACTTCAGCAGCTTTTCTCAGAGGAGTTCCTACCAAGGACATTTTGGAAGCTGCTACTTGGAGTTCAGTGCATACTTTTTCTAAGCACTATAATCTCCCTTTGTATTCTAAGTCTAGGGCAGGTTTTGCCTCTGCTGTCTTGCAGGGTCTTCTGGCTGCCCCTTCTTCTACATAACCTCCTCCCTCATCACAGCTTTGGGATTCCACCCTACAGTTATGACTGCAATAGTGAAACACGAAGAACATAGTACAGTTGTGTACACCTACCATAAATGTAGATGTTCGAGTGTCTTCACTGTTGCAGTTAGTGTTTCCCTCCCACCAATCCCTCTTATTTTTTGCTTGTTATATCTTCCTCTTCTTTTGTGGTGTATTTGTGTTTCCTTTTTGGACACCTTTTGGTTGCTTTGGGGGACTTCTGACATCTGGGGCAAGAAAGGCTGGGGAAGATGGCGTTGGCTGTCAGCTTTATACCTCTGCATTCTGACGTCAGGGTACTTGCTGGTACAGCCGACGCCGGACCCAGACTTTGGAATTCTGGCCGACCTCAGGCTGCCTGCCGGCAGGAACACCCTACAGTTATGACTGCAACAGTGAAGACACTCGAACATCTACATTTATGGTAGGTGTACACAACTGTACTTTCAGGAGGATAAAGAACACAAATCTTGCAAAGCTTATTCAGAAAATCTTTATACAAGGTGTCTGAGATTGAAGAGGAAGGACTGTTAAACTACAGTCTATAAGTGAAATACAGACCAGGCAAGTAACTATATATACCAGATATGCTGAGTAAATCATATTTACCAGTGAAGCATGAAGAGTTGCTAGAAGAAGAAGAGATGTGGATGTTTTGGTTAATTCTGCAGGTACGAATGACAGAAGAAAAGGTGAACGAATTTAGAGATGTACAATGCTGACCTAGAAATGCAGCTACTAAGAGACATTACAAATAAAGGATGGCCTGAGCAATGATCTTCAATAAGGAAACAAATTTGGTGTCATTTTTTTTTTCAAAGAAGAAACAGGTTGCATCCAGGGTTTGATTTTCAAAGCTGATAATATAATGGTTCCCACTCAGGTAAGAAAGTGAATGCTTGAGAAGACACATGAATCACATGTGGGAATATAAAAGTAAAACGAAGAGGAAGAGATAAATGTTTTGCCAGGAATATTGACTCATAAAAAACAATTAGTGTAGGGTTGTGTCCTCTGCATTGCATACTATTACAAAAATCCAAAGACAGAAATGGTAGCATTCCCGTACTAAATCATTTGTGAAATGACAAGTGAACAGATTTCTATCAGTTCACAGAAGTCATAGATAGATCTCATATGATTGCTTTATTTTCCCAAGTTCCTTAAATTAGTCAGATTGTCAGACAAAAATGCAAGTGTGATTACCGCTCTGTAGTGCTGAGCTCTTCCTTAGAAGTGACTACCAGTGCCCCATAAAAGTGGGCACTGGTAGTCATACATAAGGAAGAACTCAGTACAATAATCTTTAATCTAGGGCTAATCCACCATGTCATATGAGCCCCATAAAAGTAGGAATGTAGAAAGCTCTAAGCAGGTATGGACCTTGGGGAAGTGCCCCTGAAATCAAAGACACTCAGGTTAAAACAGCCCTCTCCAAAGCAAAAAACACAGCATCAATGGGACCAGACAGTGTTCCAGGCTGCATCCTACATGAGCTCAAAGATGAACTAACCCCTCACCTAAACACACTGTTCAAACTCAGCCTCTCCACAGGTACATGTCCATAGAGTTGTGCACAGCAACAGTTATTCCACTCCACAAAAGTGGAGCCACAACAGAGCCCGGGAACTATCACCCTATAAGCCTGACTAGCTTGGTCTGCAAGGCTATGGAGTGCATCATCATGGATCTCATTAACAGAGACATTGGGAACCTCCAAACACTGGACCCTACCCAGTTCAGCTTTAAGGGCAGATCATGCCTCCTAAACCTGGTGGACTTCCTTGAGACAGTTACCAAGGCTATATAGATGAGGAAAAGGTGGTCCACACAGCCTACCTAAACCTCGCAAAGGCCTTCCACACCATTCTCCATTCTGGTATTATAGACAACTCACCAGCCTGAACATAAACCCCTACGTCATGAGATGGGTTGCCAACTGGCTCATGTACAGAACCCACATTGTAAGAGTTGCAGGAGCTATGTCTGACTCTAAACCAGTTACAAGTGACGTTCCCCAGAGCTCAGTCCTAGGACCCCCCTGTTCGGCATATACTTCTCAGAGGTACAAGCAAGCACAGGAGGTCTATGGCTGACCAAGTTTGCAGACGACTGCAAACTAAGGGCTATAATTGACTCTCTGGCTGATGCAGACATCCTCCAAAAGGGTCTCACATGAGACAGATACCTGGCGTCAAAACCATGGCCTCAAGCTAAAGGCCAAAAAGTGCATAGTCATCCCCTTTGAAAAATACAAATTACCCAAAAACTACCACATTGGTGGTAGCCCCCTAAATATGGAAGATGCAATAAGGGGTCTGGGGACCCAAGTAGACAGTAATCTCTACTTTGATAATCACATTGCCAAAGTGGTTAGAAAATCCTTCTATGTGGCCCACCTAATCACAAAAGGGTTTGCATCCAGATCAAAAGAGGTAATTGTGCTCCTCTATGCAGTAACTCATCAGATCCATCATAGAGTACAACCACACATTTGGGATGTACCTTACAAGACACCTGCAACAGCTGGAAAGACCACAGAAGTACCTCACCAAGAGGATCATTGGCCTCAAACAGATGCCCTATGCAGCTCGACTGAAGAAACTCCAGCTGTACTCAGTTGCATACTGCCTACTCAGAGGTGATATATGCCTGACATACAAGGCCATGTCCAACCCAGAATTGATGGACATGCTCCATCTAAAGAAAACCATATCCCCTTGAGGCACATGCTCTAGGGATCTAAACCTCTCCACAACAATAAATAGGATGTGCTGGAGGGATAGAGTCCTGTCCCATAGACTTTCCATGCTCTGGAACAAGATTCCAATTTACATTAGGCAGAGCTCCTTGCTAACACTCTTCAAGAGAAACCTTGACGAGTGGATGGGAAATAGAAAGTTTACCCCGGGGATCACTTCAGTGGCTCTGCTGGACAGAGGCACAGGGAACTAATCTAAGAAAGCCAACACAATTCCGGCTAGGCTTATAAATACCTTCTGGCAGATAGCCTAGTACCTACCTATGAAACTATAATAATAAAAATATATGACATACCATTATGCTCAAGGCCCATATTAGATATTAGATTGGGTATTACCAGAGAATACCTACAGACTATTAAGAACTGATTACTGAATGAAAATGGACTCCCTGATTTTGTATATACTTGTATATAGGAAGCAGCATATCAAAATGGACCTGATGAAGCCCACAGGGCAAAAGTGATTACTTAATGCATTTAGATTTATATTGTAATATGGTGGCCAGTTTTCAGTTTTGATTTCTTGGTCTTACATTTTAGCATTTGTTAAATGTGAGAATTAACTACTCAGTACTAAGCTCTCAACAGACTGGCTGTACAAAGAACACTGGGTGACCTCACCTACATCAGTGCACTAATTAACTGAAAACTGGGCATACAAATTAAGACTAAGCCCTCCTCCTTCTGATTGATGAACCTTAGGTTCCCATGCAAATTAGCCTGTGACTTGACATGTAAATTAGGACTAAGCTGTCCTTTGTCTCTTTGGTGAAAGTTAAAGTTCCCATGTGACTGGCCAGAAAAACACACCCATTCAACTTCTCACTGTGGTGCAATCAAGGTAAGAACTCTACCTTTTAAGACCTCTGGTATATATTCTCACAATACAAGATTGCTTGTCCATTTGCTTCAATAAAGTTTCTTTGGATTCTCTACTACTGGCATCATTCTTCCTCTGAAACTAGGGTACTAACTGCTTTTAGAGCTCATATCTACCATAGAAGAATGTTTTTTTATGATAAACTATGTGATCCTTTGGATGTATTCATTGTTTCTCACAGTACTTAGGACTGTAGGTAGGATTCACTGGCTTTACCATTTTCCTGATTTGAAAGTGTTTTTTTTTTTTACTTTTTGAAAATGGAAAACTGTTTAGAATGAATTACAGACATCAGTGTAGTTGTATATGTTGAAGTTAGAGTTCCAGGAAAAACAGCAACAAAGTGTCACAATGAATCCTGTTTCAGTTAAATTCAGTCAGTGAGGACTGTGAGAGTAAGAATTGCAGAGAGACACTCCTAAAGCTGTGTCTTAAAATAAAGATGTAGAAGTGTAAGAACTGTTCCAGAAGGAGTAGCAGATGTTGGAGATAAATGGTCTTGTTAAGTACTCCAAATATGGAAGACCATGAAGAAGCCATACAAACAAGTTTACACTTGGATGGTTAAAATGAATCTAAGGATTAAAAAGTTTTCTTTGTTAAAACATCTTTGAGTGTGTTAGACCACTGAAGACATCAGAGATATGGACTGTTTGGGGGTTAAAATTATTCAAGGATCAAAAAAGTTTAACTTATTAAAAATGTTTTGGAACATGTACGATATTTGATTTTGATATAAAATGTCCATAACATACTGACATATTTCATATAATGTTATGGTTAATGTTAAACAATCAATGTAATATAATGGATGCAACCTCATATATAGCCTTATAAAGGGGTACTGTATATGGCATATCTAGCTTTAATGATAATTAGCTAGATGCAGTGATTTGCATGTCATGTGATTCAATGTTCCTGCAGAGAAGTCTCAGCTGGAATGTAATCTTCAGTGAAGTTAGACCACATATCCATTGTTTCTATGCTGGGATTGTGGCATATACAGCACTATGAGCCAGGGTAATGATTTCATTGCAAGAGGCCAGAAAATAGGCATATGTGGATGAATGTATGTGTCACCCTAGGATGCAACTATACCAAAAGTCACAGCCATGATGTGGGAGTTAGGTCAGGCAGAGGGGTTTGGTGCCCCACATGCATGGCAACCCAATCTCAACAACTGAGTTTTGCCTGCTAGGGGAATAAATAGGCCATTGGGTTATTAAACTAGTCAGAGAACAAAATGGGCCATAAGGCTTTCACCATGAGAAGGAATAACTGGATCTACAGAGTGCAGAGTGGGGAACCTGTATGGCCTCTGACACCAAAAAAAAAATGTTTAAATATAACTTTCTACCAGAGCAGTAGGCAGTGTACATTATCTGGCATTTTTTTCTTGCACCATCTTAAAGTCTACTTAGATCAATTAGTTGATCTCTTCTAATACACATTTTTCATATATTACCTACTAAAATGTTTACCATTCACTCTGTTATATCATCATGCTTTCCTAAGTTGATAGTTTGTCTTCAAACTTCTTATTTACATGTACATCACAATATTCTTGATTATTTTTAAATATGTTTTTGTCTGCTTGGGATCTAATTACCTTCATATCCAGATGCTTTCTCCTTCTGTACATGGTCTTATTGTATTCACAGGTGCTGAAGTATTTAATGATTGGCAATTCTAATTTGCTTGCACACTCCTGTCCTAGCAGATAGCCACAACCTCTCTTGCTACAGCTCCAATATGTTGCCTGTCTCAGGAATCCCACAATTTCCAAAAATGCTACTGTGCCCTTGAAGTCTGCCTCTCAAAGAGGTATTCCACCTTAACTAACTATACTTTCTCTTATCAATGTAATATGGATCACGGAAATTAATTGCTTTCTGTAATATATGGCCTGAGGGTTGGAAGCCCACTATGCTCAGCCTCACTACACTTTGCTCCTCTACCCTACCTCTGATTCCCACCCAACCCACCTTAGTCTTCCGTCATACTTCCCACCAATTATGCATGACACCCACACCCTATACATCCCCAAAGAACTTTACTAATATCATAGAAATTCTCCTTTTTCTATTCACTTACTTCCAACTTCCATCTAGCACTTAGCATCATTCTCAACAGCCTTTTTCCTTCCCATACTGCTTTGCACTATATCCATTCCAACTCAGACCTCTTTCAAACAATACCTCTAAGTCATTCATGAGCAAAACTGGCTGATCTATTCAGGTCTGATTTTCTCTCACATACTGCAATTTGATTAGCATTTATCTTTCATCTCTTCCTCTATGTCTGTCAGCCTTCCACTCATCTCTCAATACTGCTTACATCCCTCTACCTTCAATCTCTGTCTACATCTGTACACAAAATTAGTCAGTACTTTTTGCTTTACTACATTTCCTTACTCATACTGTAACTATTCTACACTTTAAAAAGACACTCACTTTACCACATAAATTCGTCCTCATTTATATCAATATTCCTCACACCTATACACTTAAGAAGCCACACATTGCAAAATCTTGCAAAATCACCTATAAGCAATAACATTATCAAATTAGAGAGAGCTAAAATGAAAGCTGGCAGTGTTACTATTTACTACAAATCACACTAGATATCACCCCGCTATCCTGCAAATTTTTCTAAAAGGGAACTATTAAAATTAACACAAGGCAATCACAATCAAGGCTATATACATACCTTTGGTAACAATGCTAAAACACCAGACTCTGCTGGGCCTGTACAAAAATCACTCATGAAACCATAATATTGGGTGATGTTGATATAAATTGGCAAATCATATAGTCTAAAAATCCAAACAATAATATACATATGTACTAGTCCACCCAACTTATAACCACACCAACTAGAGACAGACAGACAATCAACCCTTGATTGGATCCTAACATCCTCTCCAAATAAAATATCATCCCATGAACTCTGTCAGACAGCCTAAGGATCACTTATCATTCTACACCATAAGGTACAAAAGCAACAGCCCTAAAACACATTACATACAGTCTGGTAGTAAAATTTACTAATTTTAATGAAGACATTTTTATTAATACACTGCATTTCCTTAACTGCTAGTTACTAAAGAAGCTCACCATGGATGAAGCTGTCTCTGAGTTCAGTAAAAGTCTCTGTAGGTGTTATAAACACACTAGCCCCCCACCAGCACCACCACCACCACCACTTATATTAAAAAATAGTTAGAGCCAAAACCAACCCTGCACCCTGGCTGTCCTTAGCAAATGAACAGCTCATAAAACAAAGATAGAAAGCATGGAAGGTCTGGGACAAACAATAAAACAACTCCTACTTTACTAGCATATAGACGATGAAGAAACTTAACAAAAAACTTTTCACCAAAGATAAGAAAACTTATTATTCAACCAATCAAAACATACACACTAATAACCCCAAACTGTTCTGGGCCTCAATCAATAAGCTGTTAAATCCATAACAAGCTACATAGCCAACAGCAGACACACAGAAACAAAACAATACTATAGGAAATCAAATCAATGCCCACCATACCTCTCAACCTCTTAGAGCAAAAAATGTGTGCAAAGCCTAAAATGATGGGGGAGAAACAGGGACAGATTTTAAATATTGCTTTTACAAACTTAGAAAGTTGATAGAATAATAGATTTTGCATTAGCATGAATTTTTTGAAGGATGTGGAGTCTTAAACTCGAATGTTTGTCATTATTTAATAACTTCAGTCCCCAGCTATTTGCCAGAAAAGTACAGATTTTAGGAGGAACACACCAAAAATATAAGGCAAAAATCTGGACATTCTGTGAAAATCTGTACAGTTGAGAGGTACGATGCCCACTTTGTGCAGACAGTAAGTCATTAACTGACCAGGGAACTGATCATGCTCTTGATGTACCTATTCAGTCAAATAACTTCCTTACAATTTTCCTTCCAACCAGTTCCCACAGATGCCATTAAAAAAAAAATCAAAGCCTACTACAACTGCCCCTGATAATCTGTGTGGCAAATACCATAAAACAGCAGATGAGACTATTGCATATCAATTCTAATAAATCTACCCATATCTGAAAATAAGGTTCCCCTCGCTATGGAAAAATAATTCATTATTCCACTGCACAAGTGTAGAATCAATGCAGACCTTTCAGACTATATGCCAATTACCATTTTAACTCCCTTATCAAAAATATTAGAAAAATATATTCAAGTGCAACTTCTCAACTATCTAATAGATATAACCAGCTAATGTCTTCAACCTAACATGGCTTCCAACCTCATCACAACACAGCTACTTCTTTGCCAAATTTTATTATTACTGTCAACACCCATAGAAATGACAAAAGACTACTGTCAACCATCTTCAAATATTTATCAAAAACTTTTGGTATTGTCTCCCACTAAAAACTATTACATAACCTCTCATCCTTAGGGCTCACCAACCCTTCACTGTGATGGTTTGCTACCTCTCAAACAGAGCACAAGCAGTGAAATAGAAAAATGATTTGTCCACCTTCTTGCCATTAAGTACTGGAGTCCCACAAAGATCAATACTGGACCCAATACTTTTCAACATATTTATCAATGACCTCTACACTACTACAATAAATGCTACCCGAGTTCAATACACTTATGGCATGACCTTAATCTGCTCTGCCAAATCTTTCTCTAAACTTTAAGACTTTACACAGCAATCCTTCTTACCAGCTGAAACAAGACTAAATAATTCACAACTACTTCTAAACCCTAAAATAACTTTGCTTTACTCCAAATCACATTTCTACCAAAACAACACTAATCACTTTCATCTCTGCCAACAACACCATGATAAAACAAGTTGTTGTTCTTCTTCTTTCGGCTTTTCCCAGTTAGGGTCGCCACAGCGGAACGCCGGTCTGCAAATGATTGGCAGTAGATTTTTACAGTGCCGTGGTGCCAGCTCGATGCCCAACCTTCAATGAAGGCACGCCTATTTATGCATGTCTTTCGAATGCCACTCGATCGCAGGGAGGACATGCAGACTCCACACAGAAGGCGCTCCAGCTGAGAATCGAATGGTAGAACCTCTTGCTGTGAAAATTACTAGTTGTCATCATAGATGACCAGTTGAAATTTGACCACCATGTATTACACATGGCTAAAATAGTCTTCAAAACCCAAGTGCATTATACAGAGTGAAAACCTACTTTACTGACATAGCCACAAGACATATCGCTTCTGTTTTTGCACTGCCATCTCTCGTCTATGCTGCCCCAATGTTTACTAACCTTCAAGTCTCATAACTGTTCAAATATTAGCAATGTAATAATAAAATAGCCAGAATTGCCTTAATAACAGCAGAACACATTATTGCCTAGTCCTCAGAAAATTAAACTGGTTAGTACTACCACATCACCTATCTCTCTCTCTCTCTCTCTCTCTCTCTCTGTCTGTCTGTTAACTACAATAAACAGACTTATCTATAAGTCAGGAAAATTACTCAGTCCTAAACAGCTTAATAAAATATTTTCATTCAACAGAAAACTGCTGTTTTTTCTTAATAAAATACTGCTCGTCTAACAGAATTTTACACTCTAGAGAAAAATCAGTAATCACTGTATCCATGTCATCTAATACTGCATGTGACTGTCCCTCCCTCTCTCTACACACACACACACACACACACATATATATATATATATATATATATATATATATATATATATACACACACACACACACACACACACACATACATATATATATAGATATATATATATATATATATATATATATATATATATATATATATATATATATATATATATGGTTTCACTTCATAATCTCAAATTACTGAAATCACGTATTTCAGTAACCCGAGACTATAAAGTCGAACCATTCACAAAACCGAAAACCACAATCCCGAATCACACAATCAAGAACATACATACACCATACACCACATAACACACACACACTATTCCACCCACAGCACACAAGCCACACAACCCTACACTACAGATAAGCAGGGGGGCAAGCCCCCTGCACCCCCCCTACTTATATATACCAACTCTGAGGTCGCACATAACATAAAAAAACAAAACTCACACCATGCCATCCTCCACTCACTCGCAAACAAATACATATCACACATACACAAACACCAACAAATCCAACACTCACACTTACACCTTCCTACCCTTACCCACACATACAATGTACAAAAACACACACAAACACTCACTCACCTGCAATTTCAGGTACCATAACACTACACGCGACGCACCGGAAATGCATAAGCGCGGATTTGATATATTCAAATTCGCTCTTATGCACTTTTGGCATTCTGGTTTTAGTCTTCATGGTCTCGAATTGCTAAAATTCGAGATTTCAGTAATTCGAGATTTTGATTCTTGAACCACTAAATATGGATTGGATCAGGAAATGATCGAAAAGTAATCATCAAAAAATACATAAATCCTAAATGGATCAAAAACACACACACACCAAAAACATTTCTTTTGTAGGGAGCAGGCCTTCCTAACTCACCCCTGCTACTTGCACACCATCTCCAAGATCACACTACAGTTGGGAAAGGGCACATTCTCCAGTCTTCGCAGTACCATGACTTCATGGTGAAAAAAACAGTATGTTTGATCAGCTCATTTGGAATCAACTATACTGGCTTTTTACCTACCATGAAAAGCTATGTCGATGAAGCATTCTAAACCCATATGTATATAATAAGTATAGCTGTCTCAACCAGTTCCTCAAACCAGCGCCCCACCCCTCAGCTCTTCATGTGAGGAGCAGAAAAAAAAAAACTTCTGCAAAACATCACAGCACACAATCAATGCCAGCCCCTCTCAAAAATCAAAAGTCCATTTCTTTTAATGACACTCCAGCTATGTGGCCCAATACAGGACATGCCCCCCCCTACCCCAGCCATTCAGGTCTTCTCTCTGTCCCCTGCCCCAATCGTCTTCCCTTACATTACAGTAACAACAATAAATAAATAAAAGTAAAAAAAAAAAAAACTTTTGTATTTTAAACTGTAGCAAACAGTTTCCTGCAGTTTATACCCTGCCTGCATGGAGCTTTGGGGCTCAGGTTTTACTTGGAAAAAAAATTAACTTTTAAAAAGTAGCAAGGTTTAGTTAAAAAAATATGAACCAAAGGATAAGTAGAGGCACCAAAGGTCCAAATAAGCAAAAAAATCACAAAATAAAAGAAAAATTGTTTCACAGATCACCAGGCTAAATATAAAACTTTAATACAGAATGTTAGAGCTTTCAGGATACACCCTTCTTCAGACATAATAGACCTTATAAATACCAAATTAAAAATACAAAAACCAATATGCTGCAGTAGCATTGTTGCCTCACAGTAAGACGCTGTCCGGTTCGATTCTCAGCTAGAGCGTCTTCTGCGTGGAGACATGCGTGAATGGGCGTACCTTCATTGAAGGTTTGCGTCAGGCCTGGCAAGCCGGTATGTAAAAATCAACTGTCAATCATTAGCAGACCGGTGTTCTGCTGTGGTGACCCCTAACCGGGAAAAGCCGAAAGACACAAAATAAGCATCAAGATCTAATAAACAGGTCTCCTCCTCTTAAGAACCGGCTTTAAAGGTACCTTTGCTTTTAAACCAGGGCTTCTATCTGGACCTCGTCTAATTATCCATTGTACTTCACAATACTCGGTTGGATTAACAATGTCTCCCCCTCTAGCACTTCTCCCTACTACTTGCAAGACCATGAAGGTAAAACAATGACCTGGATATGTACTAACATGTTGGTAAAGTGCATTATGCACATTTTGTAAGCATATAGCTGATAAATGTCTCAATATCCTTTGCTTGAGCTTACAATTAGTTTTCCTTACATAATATGAAGCACAGGACTGGCACTGAGCCAGATATATTACATTCATCGTATTGCAGTTAGCTAACAGATTGAGTTTAAACACCCTACGATCTATTGGGTGTACAAATTCCTTAGCTCTAGATATCATCAGACAAGCTTTACAGTGCTGACATGGAAATGTCCTTGTCCTTTGTTGAGACACAGCCTTATTGTGCTTATATACTGTATCCCTATCACATAAAATTTATTTTAAATTTTGATTCCTTTTAAAAATGAAATGTGGTACTCCCTCCACTACTTACTTCAAACTATCATCAGTTAGTAAAATCCTCCAGTTATTCCTAATAATCTCACATACCCCTCTTATGTTTTGATTATATTTCATATGTAAATCCACCTTACCAGTTGACCGTGTTTGCTTAACTGAAGTTTTCCTGTGATGTATACTTCTTTCAGAAAACCCCGGTGCAGCCCTATTATCTCTATCATTTTGTATATTAGTTAAATGTTTCCGTACCTCAGTGATGTTATAGCCCCTTTCAATAAACCTAGCGGTAAGATCCTCTTATTCTTGACCTAAATCTCCCTCTTTCATGCATAGTCTTGAAGCTCTAAGAGCTTGTCTCTGTAGGACATTACGAAAAACAAAACCCGGATGCATGGTATTCTTGGCCAAGAGGCCATTTTTCCAGCATGGTTTTCTGAAAACTTTCGTATTGTATAAGTTATTGAAACATTTATCAGCTATATGCTTACAAAATGTGCATAATGCACTTTACCAACATGTTAGTACATATCCAGGTCATTGTTTTACCTTCATGGTCTTGCAAGTAGTAGGGAGAAGTGTTAGAGGGGGAGACATTGTTAATCAAACTGAGTATTGTGAAGTACAATGGATACTTAGACTAGGTGCAGATAGAAGCCCTGGTTTAAATGCAAAGGTACCTTTAAAACTGGTTCTTAAGAGAAGGAGACCTGTTTATTAGATCTTGATGCTTATTGGTTTTTGCATTTTTAACTTGGTGTTTATAAGGTCTTGTTCATTCAAATGTTATTATGTCTGAAGAAGGGTGTATCCTGAAAGCGCTAACATTCTGTATTAAAGTTTTATATTTAGCCTGGTGGTCCGTGAAGCTATTTTTCTTTTATTTAGTTAAAAAATATGTCATTTTTTGCATTGAAACTCTAGCAAACTACTTGCTACAATGTAGTAAGCAGTTGCTTTTAAAACCTGGTATTGCACTAAGAGCAGTCGGGATGATGGATGGCCAATCAGATCATGCCCTTTAATACTTTGCACCTGGGACAGTTGCCCCTTTCACCCTGCCCTAGCTACACTAATATATATATATATATATATATATATATATATATATACATATACATATATATATATATATATATATATATATATATATATATATATATGGGCCTACTTGCAAAGACCAAAATCCCACCCACATTAACATATCCAACAGATGAAATGACATTGCCGAAACCTCACAAGAATGAACACTGAGAACATTGATAAGGAACTCAGGAAAAGTCACCACTTGTCCCACACTACAAAAAAACACAGACCAAAGCAAATCAAACCCACTGATGTGGGGCACTTTGCCCCCCCCATCCCCCGTAACTAGATATACCAACTCCGAGATTGCACTACAGTGGGGAAAGGGCAAAGGTCACCATGGTAGCCAAGTGGTTCTTTTCCCACAGTAAAATTCTGATGTTCCAAGTGTTCATTTATGTAAAGTTTTGGCAATGTAGTCTTGGTCTTGTCGAATTCAGTAATGTGGGATTTCAGTCTTTACATGTAGACCGAGAGAGAGAGAGAGAGAAAATGATCTCAGTGAAAAGGGGAAACAAGCAGTGGTGTTCTAGAAAATGGGCGATTGATGTATATGTGTAGATCTGAAGGTAAATTTTGCAAGTGGAGTTCTGTGGGGTCATTACCTAGGTTATTTTTCTTTAGTATCTTTCTGTATGAGACTGGGAGAAAAGTATAACTTATTTCCAGATTATGTTAATATCTGTGATGAGATAAAACTCCTTAAGGCCAAAGAAAATGAATAATTTCTCAATAACTCAATAATAATCCTGAAAATGGCACCTAAGCTGACACAAAAAATGCCAGAATCATTTACTTAAGGCACTATGATCTAGCAGTGAACTGTGAAACCAGGAAAACAATTACTGATAAGACAGAAGAAAAAACTGAGTTACATAATTTTCAGTATTACTTAAAACTGTGTATACAGAGTGCAATGACATCGGGTGGGGCAAGCTGAATACTGAATTGTATAGGAAAGGAAATTTCATGAGTAAAGGAGTGAGATTAGTAATTCTACTGCAGGTAGCATTGTTAAAGTCCCACTTAGAATATGCTGCAAAGTTCTATGAACTCACATTTTCATAAGGTAAAACAGTTGGAAGGGGCAAAAACAATGACTTAATGGAACAGAAGTCACCAGAAGGAGTCTGAAATTTTTACCAAATGTCTTTAAAGAACGACAGGTCAAACTTACAAATCAGCTGTAAAACAGTACCAGGCTTAATGCAGATCGATAACAGCGCTTGAAGGTGGACCACTAAAAAGCGAAGAGAAGGAAGACCCTGGTTCTGATGATTTCACAAAAGGGCATTGGCTGGACTTAAGGAGAACTTCCTGATTCATACTAACAAAACAGAGGCTTCTACTACCACCCACATTTTTTGTAATACTCAAAACTTTTACATAAAATGGGGGGGGGGGCAGTTTATTTAGAGCAGCGCCTGAGAGGGAGAAGCACACAGGTTGGGATCTGAGTAACAAAGAGACAGACCTTGAGAGAAAAAGTAACTGAAAACTCATGCACTTATATGTGCCAAACTATGGTGAATTTGATCTATGTTGAATGACCCAGATAGTCATAAAGAGATTGAACTGCAATGTTGAATGTTTTATTTTTAATTTGTTTAAAAGTACAGACTCAATATAGTTCTTTGTGGAATTTGGAGAATCGGCTGATATTCAATGATATATCCAAATAACTGACATAAAGATGATTCATTTACTTTACAAATGCATTGCATGAAATCTAATAACATGTAAAATGTGGGATTTTTACTTCATTAAAGGAACTAGGACTGAAAGGCTGGAAACATTATGATAAAAGTGGTTAACAAGTGTAAGTGTGTATTCTCACTGAGTCAATAATTCTCCAGAATATTACAGGTCATAGAGTTACGGAAAAAAGTCCAGTTGTGCACTGCTTTTTTTTTTGGCTCCTTTGTATTTTTTTGCATTATGTTTCAGCTTGTTTATATCATGCCTCCACTCATGCCAAGGCTCCTTTCACCCTTTCTGAGCTCTCTTATTCATCAACCCTGCTGTGTCCTTTTGTTTTATCAGACCCCCTTCTCTAATGGTACCATTACTGACCTCAAAGGCTGCCATCCTTGTCTATGAGTGAACACAGTTCTTTATTATGTTTGGTATCCTTTTGCATAACAATTGTTTTAAACATGACTCCCGAATTGATTCTAAACCTTTGTACTCCATTTACTTATCTAGCAAATGATACCTTATCAGTTGATTTACTGAAGTACACGTAGTCCATATCAACAGTCCCTTTCTGATCTAATCCCATCTTTACCAAATAAAAGATTTCTTTTAGATTTGTTAGGAATGACCTTGATGTCATGAATCCATGCTGCCTTGGAGGAGTGTAGAGCCATTTATATAAGGCACAAAATTAAGTGGACACATACAATATCAGGCTCAAGTCACCACAGCAGAGAAATGTTACAGTGGGCATTAAAGGTGGGAAACGTTATGATGCAGCAGCACATAAGCTAAATGACTTGTTGGTTTATAGAGAAAGAATTGTAAGAGCAGTCAAAAGGTATTGCTAGTGCTCTGGATAGGAAAGTGAGTTTTAAGCATATAACAAAATGGGTCAGACTGAATGGCCTTTCATTTTACTGGTTTCAAAATGCCTGGGTCTTTTCTATTATCTGTTGTCAGTTTCTAAAAGAAGTGTCTGGGTTGTTGCTGTTGTCATTTTCTAAAAAGAAGAGTAATGTCTACCCACAGAATTATCACCTACCATTTTTAAACACACTGGATGAGTCTGTCTCAGCCAGGCAGGCATGTCAAGTCATTGCTGTAATACGTGTGAAAGAAATAAACATGTTGTATAGTAATAGTGAAAAATATGAAATCACTGATTTTAACTGCCTTTCAGTCCATGCTTACTAATGACAGTCAGATCCCTGACTATTATGCCTTTACCTAGTAGTAACTAAGTAATCCTCAGCCATGGATTTACTCTTAGTGGCCTTACTTTTGGACACCAGTAGTGCCCCAGACCCGCTGGAATCCTTTAGTCATCACCTACCTCTTCTGCCTGAGAATTCAGATCTTGTTATACCCCACCTTATAAAACTAACGTCCATTTATTACAGCTTACCATGGTTCACCTCAGTTACTTGCTGTACAAATGTCACTTTTTCAGACCATTCTTTCTCACATGTACTCACAGCTATATTTGTTAGCTGTTTACATAGCTTCCTTATGCATCTTCTAGGTTTGCAGAAAAAAAAGATATATGAGTCATAATGATAAATGATGAAAATCTTTAACCTTGCATCATGAATCCCAACACAGTGATCTAAATAGTTAGTATCTGGGGTGGGGCTGGGATTAGGCACATAGCATGGAAAGTTATAGTGCATGCAGTTGAATAGCATTGTGTGTACACACACACACACACACACACACACACACACACACACACACACACACACACACAAACACACACACCACATTGCATGAGTCACATTATATTACAATTGCATGTCTGCATCTTGCTTCATTCATCTTTCACTCTCTCTCTCGCTGATGTATATCATACCCAGAGCAACCCTGGCTATAAATGTTCTTCTCTGATCAGAGAGTGCTGACTATAGCATTAAAAGAACCATGGCCACCCAGTAAAGCTATTTTTATACAGAAAGGAAAACCCTATATGACTACTCTGCATTTTAAGGGTTAAAATACATAAGCCTGAAACCTTTCGTAACACCCACAAATAAAGAAGTTTCCATTTTACAATGCTGATATCCTAGGTTCAAGGCAGGAGTAGCCTGCAGTAATGTGGGCAGAGTTCAAAGATGCCTATCACAGAGGAAATATATTTTTATCTAATGCTGTTAAACTTAAAATGTTAATACTCTGACAACGTTACCATTTTGGTTACATAAAAAGACAGTTTGAGTTTCATTGTCAGGCCTCATTTTCCAGCAATGTAGAGTTCATCATGGTACACAGGAGTTTGTCCTGAACTTTCCCTGTACTGCATTGTCACCTTTGTATCAATGAATTCCATTTCCTCTAGTCGAGCCATTCCTGAATCCTGCATAAATGCTAATTCATTAGAGGAGACTTTTGGGCATGTGTTCCCTTGGTATACCTGACTCCCTGAACAAATGAAGGGATAACAAATTATTTAGTCCTTCTGTCACCCTTTCGGCTTTTGTCAGAGTCCCCCCCATATTGTATTTTTTGTCCTTTCAGTCAGCAGTACGTCTCTGCTTCTACCTTTAATAAATTCATGTGAGGAAGGGAAATCATACTGTATAGGTTAACATAAACACTGCACTTCATTCTCCGGTCTTGCTGTCACACTTTATACTATGTGCCAGCAGTCAATTCATTTGAAAGTAATGAAGCCTGCACTTCAGTGCCTCACAGGATTGTTGCCTTTTGTTTGTATCTTACTTGGTGTTGCTTCTCTCACCATTCAAAATGCGTTTACAGCATTGGCATATATTTAATACTTATTGGTCTACTATGACTAACCCTGACTGTTTTTGGACTGTGGCCCTATTATTGCTTTTACATCTACTGCTGCTTTGTACTTCCTTCCACAAGAATCCATATATGGCAGAAACAAAATATGTCACTGCTTTGATAAATGTCTCTACAGACATGATTTATTTTGCTTTAGTCTTTACCATTTTACCTATTTTTCCTGTGTTAAGACAAATATTCTTTTGTGTGTCATATTGGATTTATATAGTGTTGCACTGGAGTACAGAAAACCACTCTACAGGTTCTTTCCACACCAGTATCACATCACTGGTATTCACTGACTGGAGAATTGTTGGGCCCTAAAGTTACTTCAGCACAGCTATCAATCATATCAGATTATCAGGTATAACTACAGAAGTCCACAGTGCTTCCATTTTGTTTCAGACACAAGATATCTGCTAATTTTTATGAATATGTACAATTATTACGTACCTTTCTACCTTATATTTTCCCTCACATGCTGACATCCCCCAAACATACATATCATGTAGAAAAAAGAATATACTTGCTTGGTGTATCTTTTCTCATAAAGCAATTAAAATAAATAAATAAATTTTACTCTAGAATGAATTTAGAATCCAGAACATATATAATTAACATGGTATCTCAGGGTAAGGGAAATTTGCATAAATGTCTTAGATATTTAACAAAGTTACACTTTTGTAATTGATTTCAGAACTTTTATAATATAATTTTTTGCTTAACTGTTCCCACCCCCATCCCCGTCAAAAGCATGATAAATGACTTAAGCTACTGTGCCTTTGCACCATCAGGGGGAGAAAAAGGTTAACTCGCTGCTATTAAATTACATTGCTGTGCCACTCTTCAGTTCCCATGCAAGACAGTACACAAAGTCAAGGCTGGTGGGAGGCAGAAGGTACATGCACTCCAATGAATACTGCCCAGCTCCACAGGGAGAGGGGTTGCTATCGATTCCTTCAGATGGCACAGTTGCAAAGTATTTATTGTGTGTTTCCACTTTTTCATTTGATTGTTATCATCTAATGGAAGGAGGAAAAAGGTATTCAGTAGCATTCAGAGTTTACAAAATAGCACTGACTCATGAAATGTCTTATTGCCCTTGTAAAATGGTATCATAATAAAAATAGTTCAGTAAGTGGTGGGTGGTACTTAAACATTTTTGTTATTTTTTTTTCAACTGTCACGGTACCTGAGAATTTCAACCAGTTATTGTTCCTAGAGATGCAGTATACATTTCTGGCATACATCATTATTAAGTTTTCTCACAAGTTTAAATGCCATCGAATCATTCATTTTTAACTCATTACAGTCTAGTGATGCCTCCAGGGACTTCTGTAGTTACATCCGACTGACAATTCTAGGCATATATTTGAATGAATGATTCCAAAACCATGCCACATAGACCACTGCCTAGAGTTGGTAAAAAGATATTAATTACTGCTCATTTAATGTGTATAAATATACTGCCATCATTTTTGTATTTCTATAAATATCTTAACAACTAAATAACCCAGGCAGAACTGCTTAGATTTGTATGGAAGCACATAGATGGATGAATAAAATGTTGCTAAAAGTATGTACGTAGCTTCATGGTTACTAAGATATTGTAAGTTGCTTGCAAAATATTTAAACAATTAATATTTATTATGAGTGATAAAATCCAGTTTAAGGCTAGAATATAATTAACACTACCACAGTAAATTTTTGTTTGCGCGGAACAGTTTATAATTTATATTTGTTTAGTAACTCTTATTACTCCAGAGATAGGAACATTCGTTAGAAGAGTAAGGAAGTATGCAGTCCTACACATGCCATCATCAAATATGAGATGCCATTTAGGTAGGAAATGTCCTGGTGTTTGTTAATGACAGACCTTGCTATACCTCTATAATGCTGGAGAGGTTCTGAGGCAGGATGTAAATAGAGCTGGTAATAACTACAGGTTTTCTAAAGAGTATCAAACACGTAGGATTGGGAGGGGGTTAATAAATGTCATAAGGCTTTTAAGGGCAGCTAAATGATTATGTGCCAAGTGCCCCATGGGGGTTTTCATGTAGGTATATGACTATAGCTGGAATAGGATAAGATCCTTGTGAAAGTCATACAGGTGTAGGAAGAAGAGGCAAAAGGGTTATTGTATGCAATCTGATTTGCAAAACAGTAAATTGTCAGGAAAGGTGCAGGATATCAGTTTACTGTAGGGATACTTGCTCCTTGGGACTTCATGGGTATGTGGATAAGCATTGATCTGAATTGCTGGGACCAATTTCTGGCATGGGATTTTTGAGACTGAGAAATGCAGGACACCAGGGGCACAGAGGGCAGTGTCATGTTGCTTGTACAGAACACTTATATATGTGAAACAAGTTTGATGCAGTGGGTTTATATATACTAAAGTGCTGCGTAGCATACCTCTCAGCTGTTCAGATTTCTACAGAATGTCCAGATTTTTGCCTCATATAAATGGTCTGTTCCTCATAAAATGTGCATTTTTGTGGCAAATCACTGAGGATTGAAGTCACTAAATGATGACAGATACTTAAGTTTCACATTTCATATCCTTCATGAAATACATAATAATGCAAAACCTGTTATTTTAGCAATTCTCTAAGTTTATAAGATCAATATTTAAAATCTGTCCCTATTTTTGGGCCTTTGCCCCCCCCCCCCCACACACACATTATTTTTGGCTTTGTCCAGATTTTTTTTGCACTGAGAGGTTGAGAGGTACCAGTGCCTAGGGAACAGGTAGATAAGGGATGATACAGACTGACATGTGATTTCTGGCTCATTAAAAAAGTAAATAAGTGGATGGCCCTGGAGTAGCTCAGATGAATTATGGGGCTGTTATGGAAGTGTTGAAATGACAGAAAGGACACTGAGCGAGGCCCTCTATTTGCCACAGATATTCTGTGGCAGAAAGATTAGTATAAGACACATGTGGCCATTGTGAGATGATGTGTGCTATGTGATGTCAGAAAGAAGTGTACAGAAAGGGGATGCAGGAGTAAGAAAGTCCTGCTTAAAAAGTGCTAGCCAGCATCCTCCTTTGCTATTAAAGGGAACTAACTTCCAAACCGGTGTGATTTCCTTAATCCAGGTTTGAAAATGGAAAGTCCAGCATGCTGTTTTTGTCAACAATATAGCTCTAATATGTATGCCTTGTAGCACACCTTTGATAACTGTCTGGTGTGTAGCGCATTTCGGAAAGCTTTTAATTTAACAAAGATTAAAGGGGATGCACTTTCTTCCTACAAAGATGTGGTATTTACATTGGTATGGAGAGGTATGCTGTTTTGTCACCAGAGTTACAATACTGTGGAGAGACAGCAGATGGCAGCATTCCCATAGTAGATAGTATTTCTTATCAGAAATAATGCATTATATCTGCATAAAAAAACAGGTCTGTTAATCAGGAATCCGCTGTCCTGTGAATTCTTCAGAAATATATAATATGTAATATACATTACAATGTGTAATCATATGTTTTAGTGTATTTGATATATGTGAACAACACAAATTATGAAACAACCTAATGCTATTTATATGAATTTGTGTAGGAGTGTGCAACTGTTAACGTTAACCCATTTACTTTTTTTTCTATCTAAAAGTACAAGATTAACAGAAGTGTTGACAACAGATAAGAGTTACCTTACATGATGATAACTGAGTTTTAGATACTGGAAATTCCTATGAAAGTTGGGCCCATATTCAGTTCTTTGAAACTTTTCCAGAATGGAAAATCTCAGTGCAACTCAATGGCTGCAGGTTACTGGGTTATGATAAAACGCTGCTAATGAACTATATTTTGTTACCCGAGTTTGATTCTCATAACCTACACCTACATTCTATGAGATTCTAAGAAAGCTGCTCAAGAAGAAAAAAGCTTCCAAGGCACTGCCGAAAAGCATTTTTATAAAGGTTCTTAAAGAGATATCAAAGTCTAAAAATAAATAAATTAATATATAAAGAAAACATTTGAAGGTTCGTGTGTTGGAAACAGGTTGTTGTTGTTATTTTGTCTTACTTATGTAAGAAGAGGCTAAAAAGGCAAGGAACAGAAATAGTGTGTGCAAAGCCAGCAGTTGCTTCAAACTTCACAACAGCATTAATACACAGGAGCTGTGCCATGTGGTATTGCCTCTGTGCTTAATGTCTACGGTCCCTGGAGCCTCTTTAGTTTTTACAGTTGTCTCTCTTGAATTAAATCTTCAATTTTATATCACCAAAGTATACTCTTTCCCCCAAGTGAGACATTAAATTGATGCAAGAAAAACAAATGCCACCACCATTTGACCTACTTGTCTTTAAGAACTTAAATGTTCCCTCCTGGAACACAGCCATTTTAGCAACAATAACTTCAGCAGAAACTTCTGAACTGCAGACACTGATATGCACTAAGTTTTTCATAATAGCAGGGCAACTTGGGAAACAATCCAGCTTTAGGCTGAAGGTGATGTTAGTTATTTTTTGAATTATATATATATATATATATATATATATATATATATATATATATATATATAATTGCCATTCTTTTTTTTTCAACAGACAAAAACAAGGCAGAAGTGCACACACAGGATATGACAAGCGCACATAATTCATATAGTATATGGCTCAAACTAGGCAAGGACATAACCAGTTGTTTCTTTTAGGAATGTCAGAAAAGGCTTATATTTTCAAACTACATCTTACCAGAGTTGTCTGTGCATTGCATTACCTTTTGCTGTTATTAATACAACAAAGCTCAAACATCATTAGTACCCATTCTAGCACAACTGCTGTCACTTCCACTGTTTATGCAAGAACATTTATTTCCTTGTCATAAGTGAAGCTGTACTCTAGCCAAACACTTAAACATTTTCTAAGTACTAACCATTTTCTAACTAAATAACCAGTCTTGAAACAGGGCTGTTTTTTTATTTATTTATTAATTTTATTTTACATTTGTTGACCAGGAGACTCTGACTGGGAGAACCCATTTTCAGTGGAGGCCCAGGGAGAAAAGCTCCACATCATGACAGAACACAGTAACAAAGTAATAACGTTCATAGCATAAGTACTTTTATACAATGATAAAGAAATGTACAGTAGTCTTGTAGTGGAAAGTACATAAACAGCAGAAATAATCAAGTGAGATTAGCAGGAAATCATAGTACAAATAACAATACAGTTGAGCAATTTAAGAAAGCGTGATTATTTGGTCCTTATTGTGATTCATAATTGATTGGTATATGAAAGCTTAGTGAGTTTATCTATGCAGTACAATATACAATTTGTAGTAAAGAAATAGAGAATTATGTTTTAGCAGGATTACATAAGTGGCAACTTGTCTTAATTTTCTATCACTCTCTGGAATAGTTTACAAACTGCTTTGACTTCTGGTCAAAGGTTATGAATACTCCTACCATAGCCCCTTCCCAAAGATTTGTACAGCTACATGAGGTACCCATATCTTCCTCATTCTCCTAAGTTGTATCTGTGTTTATGAGGGGTCTATATTATATATTCGAACTTTCTAAATTTCGAATCCCATATGTTCGACAACATATTATCGAAGTTTAAAAGTTCAAATATATAATAACAAAAAAAAAAAAAAAACTTACCTTAACGGTGCAGGCAGGGGGCAAGCCCCCCTTCACACCCCCCCTACTTAAATATACCAACTCCGAGATCGCACTTCAGT